>NW_025198609.1:3741-5651 GCF_004010195.1 Chiloscyllium plagiosum
ATTATGTTCTTATCGTTTCTTAGTGATTTTAGTGCTTCCCTCTCCTTGGTATTGAGGTTGTGTCTTTGTCTTTTTCTTGTTATCAGAGGTACGAGACTTTGTCTCACTGTTTGTTGTGTCTCTTCTGTCAGTCCATTGTTCCTGAGTGTGCATTCTAGTGCTGCTAAGATGTCTGCTGTCTTGGCGTCCCTGTGGTTATAGTTGAGTCTCTTGGCCAGTATTGTTCTTTCCGTGTCTGTGAGCTGTCTGTGGGAGAGGTGCTTAAAATCCCATGCAAGGACTGCACAAAACAATACATCGTACAAACAGGAAGACAGCTAACGATCCGCATCCATGAACATTAACTAGCCACGAAAAGACACGACCAGCTATCCTTCGTAGCCACACACGCACATGACAAGCAACATGAATTCGATTGCGACAAATCTACCATGAAAGGTAAAGCCAAACAGAGAACAGCCAGGGAATTCCTAGAGACATGGGACTCATACACAAACGCTATCAACAAACACATCGACCTCGACCCAATATACCAGCCACTGCAGCGAGCAGCTGAAACTGACAACCGGAAACGGAAGAGACAGGCCATTATAAATGCCGGAGGAAACATCACAGAAGCGCTTCACAGGAGGCTCCCAAGCACTGATGATGTCACCTAGACAGGGGACGAAACGTTTGCGAGACAAATTTCCAGCTCCGCGAACAGAACCACAACAACGACCTCCCGAGCTACAAATCTTCTCACAAACTTTGAATTAGTGTTATTTATTTTTCTCTTGTCCCCATATTCGGAAATATTATGTAGGGTATACATCACAGTTCCTGTTTAAATGGAGTTATGTACCTTTATCTTTCTTTCCTGAGTGTGATGATCTTCTTTTCTTCCTTCATGGGATTCTGGGCCAGCACTTAATTCCCTTTCCTCATTGTCCTTGAGAAGGTGTTGTTGAATTGCCTTCCCAAACCACTGCAGTCTGTGGGCTGTCAGTAGTCAGTGCTTATGTCTGTCTGGTTTCATTTCTTTGAGGCTTTTTAGTGACTGATATAACTGAGTGGCTGGCTTGGCCACTTCAAAGGGCAAGTGAGTGACAAACACATTGCTGTGGCTCTGGAGTCAATTGTAAGTTCTACCAGGTGAAGATCGCAGTTTCTTCCCGTGAAGAACATGAGAATGCGGGCCAGGAAGGATTTTCTGACAACCCAAAACTTTTTCCTAGTTTTATTCGATTCTTAATTCATTATACATTGTTGAACTCAAATTCCAAAGTTTGTCATGGTGGGATTCGAATCCGGGCTCTCAGTCATTACGTCGGTATCGGGATTAATATCGCCTCCACAACCTCTCCACGCATCTCTACTGGCAATACTGGCGTTGCTGTTAGTGAGGCTGTGCTTGAAGTGTCGCTGTTCACGAGCAAAGAAAAGACTGAGCAAAGATATAAAAGAAGGTGATATGGTGGTAAGTGCTCTTTGAGAAATGGAGCTGGATTTCCTTGGTCATGATTCACGGACAGATGTACTCGGCACAGCAAATTGCATACTGTGCTTCATTGCAAAATGATTCGAGTAGAGGAGTAAAGACACCTTCCTGTAGTGATAGAATGTTGTTGAGACAGTACTTGGGGCACTGTGTACATCACTTCTGTCTTTGATAAGGAATGATCTCCTTTCCAATTGAGAGACAATGTCAAGGAGTTTCACCGAACTAATCCCTTTGGTGATGGTAGCATGAGGAGCGTGTGAAGGAAATGAGTGTTTAATCCGTATTGCTAAAAAAGACTAAAAGGTGATTGCATTAAAACTTGAGCGTTATAGACCAACATTCATTATTTCCAAAAGAAAAGATTGATAGCATCAAATATTTCATGTTTTCCCTCGTTACATGTTTTCACATTTAGACAAATATATGG
>NW_025198610.1:0-5651 GCF_004010195.1 Chiloscyllium plagiosum
TGTGGAGATGGCACATTCTCCACGTGTCTGCGTTGATTCCCTCTGGTTGCTCCACCCAGAAGCCAAATGTAGGCGGTTTAGGTGAATTGCATTGCAAAATTGTCCATATTGTTCAAGGGGTCTGCAGGTTATGTGCATTAGTCAGGGGTAAATGCAGAGTAGCAGTAGCAGAGAATGTGTCTGGATGGATTACTCTTCAGAGAGTCGCTGACGGCATTTCGCCCCAAATGTCCTGTTTCCACAGTGAAGGATTGCATGATATCTCTTAGTCACAGACCATGAGGACCGCACAGGTGTCTTTAGCCACTGGTGATTTCCAAATATTTGGTTTCATTGGTATTAACAACTTCGATACCAACGTGAGGCGTTACTTGATTGATTACATGTTTTTTGTGAGTGTTTATCTGTTTACTATCGTGGTTATTCACTGAAGAATATTCAGCAGTTCTGCAAATTTTCTTTAAATACATCTCAGTTATCTGTGAATTGTGTTGTTTGTTATTTTAGGGAATTTTAACTTCGCAAATATCGACTGGGCTGCTGGAGTGTTATTGGCTTGAACGGAGAGGAAATAGTTCAGAACATAAGAAAATAACAACATAAGAAATAGGAGTAGGCGTCGGCAATCTGGCCATTCGAGCCCATTCTGCAGGTCAACAAGATCAGGGCTGCTCTTATCGGGTGTCAGAACCAGTTACCACCCTCTCACCATAACCCTTAATTCCTTGACGTTAAAAAAAACTATCCTATCATTTAAAAAAAAAGAACTTTCAATGGGGAAGCCTCAACCACATCATGTGCATGCGTTTCCACAGTTTAACAATCCTCTGGGTGACGATGTTCCTTCTCAATCCGGTCCAAAATCTAGTTCCCTTATTTTGAGGCTGTGCCATCTTGTCCATTCTTTTATGCACCATTAAAAACATATTCTCTGTTTCCATACTATGTAAACAATGGCGTCACTGTTTTAAATGTTTGTTAAGGAGCCCACCTCACTGTTCTAAACTCCAATGAACATAATTCCAATCCAGGCAGAAGTGGGTACTGCAGATGCTGGAGATTAGAGTCAGTATTCCAGTGGTGCTGGAAAAGCACAGCAGAACATACAGCATTCGAGAAGCAGGAGAATTGACGCTTTGAGCATAAGCCCTTCGTTAAGAATGACTTGATCAAGAGCATATTTTGAATGGTCGATTCTCCTTCTCCAAGGATGCTGCCTGACACGCTGTGCTTTCATAGTACGACGTTCTCGACTCTGATCTCCAGAATCTGCAGTCCTCACTTTCTCCTATTGAACCTGCAGACCCACCTTCTATGGATCGTGGAAAAGGACACCCAGGTCACTCTTCACAGCAAAATGTGTACCAGAAAATGTTTTGTCCGAATGTGTTATTAAATCTAAGAAGGATCCAGGGTAATACAGACCAATGAGCCGAACATCTGTTGTGGACAATTGTTATGAGTATTGGCAGGTGGATTTTAATTTAGATAAACGTGAGATGCTTCACTTTGAAAAGGCAAATCAGGGCAAAACTTATACAGAAAGGTGAATGTACTGATTCGTATTGCCAAATAAAGAGAGGATGGAGTGCAGTTTCAGATTTCCTTGAAGTTGTAGTCGCAGTTGGATGGGATTGTGAAGAATGCCTTTGGTATGGTTGCCTTTACTGATCAGTTCAATCAATGGAACAGGTCACGTTTCAGTAATGTACAGAACATTAGTCAGGCCACTTGTAGAAAAATGCGTGCAATTATTGTCTCCCTGTTAAATGAAAGTATTTGCAAACTTCAAAAGAAAAAAAAATTAAATGGGCTTTGCCAGCGAGAAAGAGTTTAGGCTTTTGGTAGAAACCACTAAGGTTGCATTTATTTTCAGCAAGCAGGGTTACTTGATCCATGGCTGTAAAGGTATGATAGGCATGAATAGCCAAGGTCTTTTCTCTAGTGTTCGGGGAGTCCAATACCAGATAGTTAAGATTTAAGGGGAGTTGGGAAAGATTTAATAGGCACCGAAGTGGCAACGTTTCCTACAGAGGGTGCTGGTGCATTGAATGAGCTGCCAGAAGAAGTGATGAAGGCTGCTAACTTGCAACATTTATAAGGAATTTGAATGGATATATGAAGAGGAAGTGGTCAGAGGGATATGGAGTAAATGTTGACAAATGTAAATAGATATATTTCAGATAGTTCTTCGGCATGTACGAGTTGGACATAAGAGTATGTATCCATGCTGTGCAGCGCAATGAATCCAGACAGCAAAAGGACATTACTTAAGTGACGGACAAGAAAACTCAGCTAAAATTTGGGATAATGTCAACGGTTCCATTCAAACAATTTTTAACCCAGTTTCAGAAACCATGCATCAGAGAAATGAAGTCAAAGGAATTTACACACCTTATTTCCACTCCTAACCGTTCAACGTTATTGACACCTTTGAAGTTATTTCCCATCAATAATGGAGGGAACCTAAGTAGAGATTTTGCTGAAATTCACGTCGAAGAAGAAGGGGTGCTCAAATTTTCATGTTTCTGGACCAACAGATTTCCAAATCTAACTCTCGTGGTTTCACGCTGAATCTTTCCGACAATGTAACGATGCTCTTCATCGCCCGAGCAGCCTTCCAGGGGAAAGGCGAAACTTCTTTCCAAGCCGAACTTCTATATTCTATGAACTGAATGGAAATCCAATGTCAGATGTTGTTGCATGAAAGGGTTTGTGATCACCAGCACTATTAATCGCCTGTCGGGAATCTTTTAGCAATTTATTAGGTTTGTTCCACAAAAACTGTTCAGCCCGTTTACAGGAACTAAGCACGTAACGAAATGATAAAAGCTTGCCAATTCGGATTATTATATTGACACCAAAGGACGATCATGCTCTCGGTACGTTTTCTTTTAAGTCTCTTTAAATTAGTGGGAACAGTATCCTGTTGTCCACTTGAGGAATTAGCGAACATTTCCCTCTATCTCCATCCTCTCCTCCTGCTCTATCTTCCATCTGTCTGGTGGAGAACTATTCCAGTATCCCTGACCGAAAAAAATAACCCCCTCCACCTCGAGATGACCCTAGTTTTGGTTCATGTTCAGATGCACCAGAGTCGATTTGAATTGGCTATCGTGAAGTATCTCAAGCATGCAGTCTGCTTTCTAACCTCTGCTGCCCTCTGTTTAGAACACATTTGCATTCGCCAAATCCCTTGCCATCTGTATCTTTATTTCAGCACGGAATTTATCTCATCTTTGTTGGCTTGCCAAAGCACTTCCTGCTCTGATTACTCCGCGCTGATCATGGAAATTATTTAATATATTTCGAACAGCCGTTATTTTCTCTGTTTCAGACAATTCACTGAATGTTTTCGAAAAACCATTACCAGAGAACATCTTCTTCTGATGTCAAATGTTACTTTTACCGAACCGAAATCGTCGGAGGCTTACCTGATCTTTTTTCTAAGGCCAAAGTGAGGTCTGCGGATGCTGGAGATCAGAGTCAAGGTGAGAGTGGTGCTGAGAAAGCAAAGCAGGTCAGGAAGCATCCGAGGAGCAGGAAAATCGACGTTTCGGGCAAAAGCCTTTCATCAGGAATGAAGCAGGGAGCCTCCGTGGTGGAGAGAAAATGGGAGGGAAGTGGTGCTGGGGCGAACGTATGGAAGGATATAATATGTGGGTGGAGGTGTAGTTGAAAGTGATAGGTCGGTGATGAGGGTGGAGTGGATAGGTGGAAAGGATGATTGCAAGTTGGGACAGGTGATGAGGATGGTGCTGAGCTGTCAGCTTCGAACTGGATTAAAGTGGGAGGACGGGAAATGAGGAAATTGGTGAAATCCACACTTATGCCCTGTGGTTGAAGAGTTCAGAAGCAGAAGATGAGGCGTTCTTCTTCCAGGTGTCTGAAGGTGAGTGAGTGGCGGTGGAGGAGGCCCAGGAGCTACATGTCGTCAGCAGATTGGGAGGGGGAGTTGAAATGTTTTGCCACAGGGTGTTCGGAGATGTTCCATCAAGCACTCTGCAAGAAGACGTCCACTCTCACCAATGCAAAGAAGATCGCATCAAGTGCAACAGATGCAATAAATGAAATTGGTAGGTGTGTAAGTGAAGTGCTGATGGATGTGGAAGTCTCCTTAGCGGCCTTGGATGGAGGTGAGGGAGGAGGTGTGAGCGCAGGATTTTCAATTCCTGCGGTGGTTGGGAAGATGACAGGAGTGTATGATAGGTTGTTGAGGGCCGTGGACCTGACCAGGTAGTCACGGAGAGAACGTTCTTTGCAGAAAGTGGATAAGGGTGGGGAGGGAAATATATTCCTGGTGTTGGGTCTGTTCGTAGGTGACGGAAATGTCGGTGGATAATGTGGATTATGCAGAGGTGAGTAGTGTGGAAAGTGATGACGGGGGGTTTCTGTCCTTGTTGCCATTGGAGTTTTGGGGTTTGAGCGGATGAGTGGGAAGTGGATGAGATATGTTGGAGGCCATATTCAACCATTCCCTTCCCAAGTGGTGGGAAGTAATACTACTTTCGGAATGTCAGGGGAGAAGTTATAAACAGACAACACCAGGTTGTATTCCAACAGGTTGATTTGGAAGTACTGCTGCTCCTTCGTCAGTTAGCTGGATGGTCAGAACGCTTTCTAATGAGCAGACTCTGTCACTTATAAACACACACACTCCCCACACTCAATGTTTCTCTCTTACTCACACTCAATCACATGCATATATAAGCCAAGGTAAAATTGCACTTGCACGTTTACATTTGGAGAGGGGAACATTCTGTTCAAACAAGCACTATCTGTCGGCAGTCAGTCAATGTCAAATTTTAAAAATTTCTAATTTGAAAGTACAACCGGTCTGAGTCAAGTTTGAAACTCAGACAGACTCTAAATGCAACAATTTAAATATATTGTCTGAGCTGAGATGGCGACTTTATAAATAACCCGAATTTATCTTGGGACTGCATCGTGAAAGAAATGTTTGAATTTACATATTTAACAATCGAAAACAGAGTTCCCGTTCCAATTGATTAAAACCCGAACAGCAATATAGGTTTGTGCAATGTGTTGCAACACCCGTATGACACTTTAGTCTTTTACCATATATTCTGAAAACTTGAATATTCAATTACACCTGTTGGACAATAACCTGGTATGTGTAATTTTGAACTTTATCCACCCCAGTCCAAAACCAGCACTTCCTCATTGTGACTCCGGTAAAGACACTATGTTGCCCATGTTGTTCTTCTTTTAAACGTGCTCCTGTCCTTATGGAGGCAGTATATTGGTGAAAGAAACAAACTTAGAAGATAGGAGGAGGGTTGGTCACTCAACTGATCTGATATGCTCCGCCTTTCATTTTGCTCCTGACAGATCATTGACCACAATGCCATAATGCCACCTTCCTGATATCAAGGAGAACTTCTGCCCACAGTTAAAATTTGATTGCCTTCTTGCAAATACATCTTAATTTGGTCTCAACCACTTGTTGTGGTGGTAAACTCCTTAGGTCCGCCATTCTGTGCGTGGTCAAACTTCTCCACATTCCAAAATTAATTGTTTGAATGATTTTGTTGAGAGGTGAGAGCAACAATCGGAGGGCTGCTGGGAAGGTGAGTGATGCTAAATAAAAAGCTTATCTCGGGCGTCGAACACGGTATTTGTCAAGAGGT
>NW_025198611.1:0-5652 GCF_004010195.1 Chiloscyllium plagiosum
GCATCCAGTCTCCCCAATGTAGAGTAGACCGCAACGGATACAATAAATGATATTGGTGGATGTGCAGGTAAAACTTTGATGGATGTGGAAGGCTCCTTTGGGGCCTTGGATGGAGGTAAGGGAGGAGGTGTGGGCACAGGTTTTGCAATTCCTGCGGTGGCAGAGGAGGGTGCCAGGACGGGAGGGTGGGTTGTTGAGGGGCGTGGACCTGACCAGGTAGTCACGGAGGGAACGGTCTTTGCTGAAAGCGGAAATGGGTGGGGAGGGAAATATATCCCTGGTGGTGGGGTCTGTTTGGAGATGGCGGAAATGTCGTCGGATAATGTGGTTTATGTGAGGGTCGGTAGGGTCGAAGGTGAGCACCCGGGGGTATCTGTCCCTGTTACGGTTGGAGGGGTGGGGTTTGAGGGCGGACGTGCGGGATGTGGATGAGATGCATTGGAGGGCATCGTGAATGACGTGGGAAGGGAAATTGTGGTCTCTAAAGAAGGAGGCCATCCTGGTGTATTCTGTGGTGGAACCGGTCGGCCTGGGAGCAGATATAGCGGAGGCGGAGGAATTGGGAATACGGGATATCATTTTTGCAGGAGGTAGGATGGGACGAGGTGTAATCCAGGTAGCTGTGGGAGTCGGTGGGTTTGTAACAAACCTCCTTGCGGGAGCACGAGGTGGCACCAATGCAGTCATCAATGTAGTGGTGGAAGAGATGGGGAGTGGTGCCGGTGTAACTACAGAAGATGGACTGTTCTACGTAGCCAACAAAGAGACAGGCATAGCTGGGGCCCATACGGGTGCCCATGGCTACCCCTTTGGTCTGGAGGAAATGGGAGATTCAAAGGAGAAACTGTTATGGGTGAGGACCTGTTCAGCCAAACAAATGAGTGTGTCGGTGGAAGGGGACGTTGGGAGAGGAAGAAATGGAGATTTGGAGGCCCTGGTCATGGCAGATGGAGGTGTAGAGGGATTGGATACCCGTGGTGAAGATGAGGCATCGGGGCCCGGGGAAATGGAAGTCTTGGAGGAGGTAGAGGGCGTGGGTGGTGTCTCGAACGTATGTGGGGAGTTCCTGGACTGGTCGGGATAGGACAGTGTCGAGGTAGGTAGAGATAAGTTTGTCTCAGCATGCTCCTGCCCCACCAATGGGTCGGCCAGGATGGTCAGGCTTGTGGATCTTGGGAAGGAGGTAGAATCAGGCGGTGCGGGTTTCCCGGAGTATGAGGTTGGAAGCTGTGGGTGGGAGATCTCCTGAGATGATGAGATTCTGTATGGTCTGGGAGATGATGGTTTGGTGATGGGGATGGGGTCATGGTCGAGGGGGCGGTAGGAGGAGGTGTCTTTGAGTTGGTGTCTGGCTTCAGCGGTGTAGAGGTCAGTGCGCCAAACTACCACTGCACCCCCTTTATCTGAGGGAGAGGGAAAGGAGGGCTGCGCATTATGCGGGTGAGAGGTTGGAGTGGGGGGGTAGACAGGTTGAGACAGTTAACGTCTCGACGGCAGTTGGAAATGAAGAGATCGAGGGTGGGTAATAGGCCAGCACGGGGTGTCCAGGTGGATGGAATGTGTGGGAGGCGGGCAAAGGGGTCCTCGGAAGGTGGGTGGGAGTCCTGGTTGTAAAAGTAAACTCAGAGGTGGAGGCAGCGGAAGAAGTGTTCAACGTCACGGCATTTATTAAATTCATTGATGCGTGGGCGGAGAGGGATAAAGGTGAGGCCTTTGCTGAGGCCTGATCGTTCCTCCTCAGTGACGGGGGAGGTCAGGGGGAATGAGGAAAACTTGGTGGGGCTGGGAGCTAGGACCTCGTGTAGGTGTGGAGCTGGGAGTGGGGGCGGAGCCTGTAACGAGTGGGTGTGGTGGTAGGGGAATGGGAGTGGAGTCATGAGAAGGGGTCGTGTTCCCCTCAGTTCTGGGGTCGGGGGTGGTGTCAATGGGATCTGTGGGCGGGGGGGGCGTGTCAGCAGAATGCAGGTGATTGGCGGGGACGGAAGTGGTGGTGAACACGGCAGTAGGGGTGCGGAAGTCACTGAGCGTGTGATGTCAGCGATGATGCGAGGGGCAGAAGTGATATCACGTGTGGTACATGAGGCATTGTGAGGGGCCATTTCCAGAGGCTGGGGGAATTTTCTGTAATGTTTGAGGAGTGCTGGTTATGGAGGTGGGTATATGAAAGTTTCTTGTACTTAACGGTTTTTGATTTTTGAGATGGTGTTGAAATACTGTTTGTTGAGAGTATGAATTCTTCTTGGAATATAGTAAAGGAGTGGTCCTTTGCAATTCTGAGTGTGTGTGGCCCTTAGCTGAGGCAGGGCTGACTTGTAGAGAGGTTAGGTGCCGGCACATGGTTGCGAGTGTGGAGTGGAGGATCTGGAAGGAGAACCGTTGCTGGTGTTTTTGAATCTGTAGTCTGTACTATTTATCCGGTTCGGTTCCGAGCTCTGCTGGTTTAACGGTAATCCGAAGTCCGTGTGGGATGAGTTGGTTACAGAGGCAGGCACTTAGGAAGCAAATGTGGCTGTGGTAGCAAGTCTGTTTCAGAACATGGTTGAAGAGCTTCAGGGCAGAGGAGATGCCCTGGGGGCTGCAGTGAGAGAGAGAGACTCACTGAGATTCTTGTAGAGAGAGGAGGGAAACTTCTTCAATGCAGGCATCCTTGCAAGAGGATTCGCAGTAGGGTTAAAATCAACTAGGTAAAAACAAGGACTGCAGATTTTGGAAACCAGAGTCCAGATTATAGTGGTGCAGGAAAAGCACAGCAGGTAAGACAGCATCTGAGGAGCAGGAAAATCGACGTTTCAGGCAAAAGTCCTTCATCAGGAATAGAACAAGTCCAGAAAGGTCATGGGGATGGTGCTGAGCTGCAAAGTTGGAACTGAAGTGAGGTGGGGGAAGGGGAAATGAATAAACTGGTGAAGTTCACTTTGATGCCTTGACGTTGAAGTGTTCCGAGGCAGAAGATGAGGCGTTCTTCCTCCAGGCATCAGGTGGTGAGGGAGCGGCAGTGGAGGAGGCATGGGACCTGCATGTCCCCAGCAGAATGGGAGGGGGAGTTGAAATGTTGGGCCACAGGGCGATGGGGTTGATGTTCCCTAAAGTGCTCTGCGAGGAGGCATCCAGTCTCCACAATGTAGAGGAGACCGCGTTGGGAGCAACGGATACAGTAAATGATATTGCTGGATGTGCAGGTAAAACTTTGAATGTGGAAGGCTCCTTTGGGGCCTTGGATGGAGGTGAGGGAGGAGGTGTGGGCACAGGTTTTGCAATTCCTGTGGTGGCATGGGAGGATGCCAGGAAGGGAGGGAGGGTGGGTTGTTGGGGAGTGGGGAGGCGTGGACTTGACCAGGTAGTCACGGAAGGAACGGTCTTTGCCGAAAGCAGAAATGGGTGGGGAGGGAAATATATCCCTGGTGGTGGTGTCCGTTTGGAGATGGCGGAAATGTCGTCGGATGATGTGGTTTATGTGGTGGGGTGGAAGGTGAATACCAGGGGGGTTCTGTCCTTGTTATGGTTGGAGGGGTGGGGTTTGAGGGCGGAGATGCGGGATGTGGATGAGATGCGTTGGAGGGCACCTTTAACCACGTGAAAAGGGAAATTGCGGTCTCTAAAGAAGGAGGCCATCTGGCGTGTTCTGTGGTGGAACTGGTCGTCCTGGGGGCAGAGACGGAGGAATTGAGAATATGGGATGGCATTTTTGCAGGAGATAGGGTGGGAAGAGGTGTAATCCAGGTAGCTGTGGGAGTTGGTGGGTTTGTAAAAAATGTCAGTGTCAAGTCTGTTATCATTAATGGAGATGGAGAGGTCCAGGAAGTGGAGGGAGGTGTCAGAGTTGGTCCAGGTGAACTTCAGGTCGGGGTGGAATGTGTGGGTGAAGTTGATGAATTGCTCAACATCCTTGCGGGAGCACGAGGTGGCGCCAATGCAATCATCAATGACAACTGAGTTAACTAACCCACCAGTCTCTGCATATGTGTTATAGTTTGGATAGGCTGCACTATTTAAGTAAATAGGCCTGGAGGGAAAAGTGTAGTGCAATCATGAACTCATTGGCTGCATGATGGTATGGTGGTTAGCACTTCTACCTCAGTGTCAGGGTACTGGGTTCTATCCTCGCCTTGACTGTGTGGAGTTTGCATGTTCTCCCTGTGTCTGTGTGGGTTTACTCCATGTACTCTGGTTTCTTCTCATGATGGGCCAAATGGCTTCTATCTGGAATGTAAGGATTCTGTGATTGTCGAGTGAGGAGGTGAAAGGTCAGTTAAGGTGACTTTTGGATAGTTCTGAAATCTAAGTTTTACCTTTTTGTATTTAGAGTTTTGATTAAGAAATACTTTAGGTCCTTTTTATACATAATTATCAATTCTAATTTAAGTAAAAATTCAAATCCTTCAAAGAGCATTGTCTAGAAGCACTGTCCTCCAGAACTTACTATATCCCGCCTCAGGCGACTGACTGTGTGGAGTTTGCACGTTCTCCCCGTGTCTGCGTGGGTTTCCTCCGGGTGCTCCGGTTTCCTCCCACAGTCCAAAGATGTGCAGGGTCAGGTGAATTGGCCATGCTAAATTGCCCATAGTGTTAGGTAAGGGGTAAATGTAGGGGTATGGGTGGGTTCGCTTCGGCGGGTCAGTGTGGACTTGTTGGGCCGAAGGGCCTGTTTCCACACTGTAATGTAATCTGTAATCTAATCCCTAGCCAAACTGTTAAAGTACACCTAGAACAACTGACATCTGCCTGATCATCTGAAAAATTGCTCAGCTATGTCTTGTTCACACAAAACTGGGACAAATTCAACACAGGCAAACGTGAGGTTTGCAGATGCTGGAGATCAGAGTCTAGATTAGAGTGGTGCTGGAAAAGCACAGCAGGTCAGGCAGCATTCGAGGAATAGGAAAATCAACATATCTGGCAAAATTGCGATTGGTACAACTGAATAGCTCACTAGGCCATTTCAGGGCAATTGAGAGCCAACCACTTTGCTGTGAATGTGCAATCACATGTAGGCCAGACAGGTGAGGATGGCACTGCTGCCTCACAGCGCCAGAGACGCGGGTTCAATTCCCACCTCGGGCAACTGTCTGTGTGGAGTTTGCACATTCTCCCCGTGTCTGCGTGGGTTTCCTCCGGGTGCTCCGGAGGCCAAAGATGTGCCGATCAGGTGAATTGGCCCTGCTAAATTACCCGTAAATTAACTCCGCCCCCACTCCCAGCTCCAGCCCCACACCAGGTCTGAGCTCCTAGCCCTGTCGTATTTTCACCATCCCTCCAGAACTCCCCCTCTCTGAGGATGAAAGATCAGTCCTCAGCAGAGGCCTCATCTTCATCCCCCTACACTCCGGGATTAACGAGTTCAACACACGGCGAGACATCGAACAGTTCCTCCGCCGCCTTCGCCTCTGCGCCTACTTCTTCAACCAAGATTCTTGCACACCCTCTGATGACCCCTTCTCCCGCCTCCAACACGCCCCATCCACCTGGACACCCCGTGCTAGCCTCTTACCCACCCTCGATCTCTTCATAGCCAACTGCCGCCGTGACATTAACCGCCTCAACCTGTCCACCCCTCTTACCCACTTCAACCTCTCACCCTCGCAACGTGCAGCCCTCCACTCCCTCCGCTCCAACCCCAACCTCACTATCAAACCGGCAGACAAGGTGCTAGTT
>NW_025198612.1:0-5652 GCF_004010195.1 Chiloscyllium plagiosum
GTATCCCTCACAGAAAGCTGCTCTCTGTACAGTTTCCCTCACAGAAAGCTGCTCTCTGTGCAGTACCCCTCACAGAAAGATGCTCTCTGCACAGTACCCCTCAAAGAAATCTGCTCTCTATACAGTGCCCCACACAGAAAGCTGCACTCTGTACACAACCCCTCACAGAAAGCTGCTCTTTGTACACTACCCACCCACACAGAAAGCTGCTCTCTGTACAGTATCCCTCACAGAAAGCTGCTCTCTGTACAGTATCCCTCACAGAAAGCTTCCCCTGTACAGTGCTCCCTCACAGAAATCTAATCTGTGTATAGTACCCCTCACAGAAAGCTACTCTCTGTACAGTATCACTCACAGAACCCTGTTCTCTGTACAGTGCCCCACACAGAAAGCTGCTCTCTGTACACGACCCCTCACAAAAAGCTGCTCTCTGTACAGTGACGCATCACAGAAAGCTGCTCTCTGTACAGAATCCATCACAGAAAGCTGATCTCTGTTCAGTGCCCCCGCCCTGAAAGCAGCTCTCTGGACAGTATCCCTCACAGAACCCTGCTCTCCGTGCAGTATCCCACACAGAAACCTGCTCTCTGTGCAGTACCCCTCACAGAAAGTGGCTCTCTGTACAGGACCCCTCACAAAAAGCTGCTTTCTGAACAGTACTTCTCACAGAAAGCTGCTCTCTGTACAGTACCCCTCACAGAAATCTGCTCTCTGCGCAGTACCCCTCAGAGAAAGCTGCTCTCTGTACAGTGTCCCTCACAGAAAGATGCTCTCTGTACAGTATCCCTCACAGAAAGCTTCCCCTGTACAGTGCACCCTCACAGAAAGCTAATCTCTGTATAGTACCCCTCACAGAGAGCTACTCTCTGTACAGTATCACTCACAGAACCCTGCTCTCTGTATAGTGCCCCACACAGAAAGCTGCTATCTGTGCACTACCCCTCACAGAAAGTGGCTCTCTGTACAGGACCCCTCACAAAAAGCTGCTTTCTGTACAGTGACGCATCACAGAAAGCTGCTCTCTGTACAGAATCAATCACAGAACCCTGCTCTCTGTACAGTGCCCCACACAGAAAGCTGCTCTCGTATTGTATCCCTCACAGAAAGCTGCTCTCTGTGCAGTATCCCTCACAGAAAGCTGCTCTCTGTACAGTATCAATCACAGAACCCTGCTCTCTGCACAGTGCCCCACACAGAAAGCTGCTCTCTGTACAGTGCCTCCTCATAGAAAGCTGCTTTCTGTGCAGTACCCCTCACAGAAATCTGCTCTCTGTACAGTATCCCTCACAGAAAGCTGCTCTCTGTACTGTATCCTTCACAGAATGCTACTCTTTGTACAGTACCCCTCACAGAAAGATGCTCTCGACACAGTACCCCTCAAAGATATCTGCTCTCTATACAGTGCCCCACACAGAAAGCTGCTCTCTGTACACTACCCCTCACAGAAAGCTGCTCTTTGTACACTACCCACCCACACAGAAAGCTGCTCTCTGTACAGTATCCCTCACAGAAAGATGCTCTCTGTACAGTATCCCTCACAGAAAGCTTCCCCTGTACAGTGCACCCTCACAGAAAGCTAATCTCTGTATAGTACCCCCCACAGAAAGCTACTCTCTGTACAGTATCACTCACAGAACCCTGTTCTCTGTACAGTGCCCCACACAGAAAGCTGCTCTCTGTGCAGTACCCCTCACAGAAAGTGGCACTTTGTACAGGACCCCTCACAAAAAGCTGATCTCTGTTCAGTGCCCCCGCCCAGAAAGCAGCTCTCTGGACAGTATCCCTCACAGAACCCTGCTCTCCGTACAGTATCCCACACAGAAACTTGCTCTCTGTGCAGTACCCCTCACAGAAAGTGGCTCTCTGTACAGGACCCCTCACAAAAAGCTGCTTTCTGTACAGTGACGCATCACAGAAAGCTACTCTCTGTACAGAATCCATCACAGAAAGCTGATCTCTGTTCAGTGCCCCCGCCCAGAAAGCTGCTCTCTGGACAGTATCCCACACAGAAACCTGCTCTCTGTACAGTATCCCTCACAGAAAGCTGCTCCCTGTTCCGTACGCTTCAAAGAAATCTGATCCCTGTACAATATCCCTCACAGAAATCTGCTCTCTCTCTACAGTGACCCCTCACAGAAAGCTGTGTTCTGAACAGTATCCCTCACAGAAAGCTGCTCTCCATGCAGTACCCCTCTCAGAAACGTGCTGTCTGCACAGTTGCCCTCAGAGAAAGCTGCTCCCTGTACAGTACACCCACACAAAAAGCTGCTCTCTGTACACTACCCCTAACAGAGAGCTGCTCTGTGTACAGTATCCAACCACACAGAAGGCTGTTCTATGTACAGTATCCCTCACAGAAAGCTGTTCTCTGTACAGTATCCCTCACAGAAAGCTTCTCCGCGTACAGTGCACCTTCCCAGAAAGCTAATCTCTCCAGTAACCCACACAGAAAGCTGCTCCCTGTACAATATCCCTCACCGAAAGCTGCTCTCTGTACATTACCCCTCACAGAAAGCTACTCTTTGTACAGTGCCCCACACAGAAAGCTGTTCACTGTGTAGTACCCCTCACAGAAATCTGCTCTCTGTACAGTATCCCTCACAGAAAGCTGCTCTCTGTACAGTACTACATCACAGAAAGATGCTCTCTGTTCAGTAACCCACACAGAAAGCCTCTACCCATACAGTACACAGTCCCAGAAATCTAATCTCTGTACAGTGCCCCACACAGAAAGCTGCTCATTACACAGTGCCCCACACAGAAAGCTGCTCTCAGCGCAGTACCCCACACAGAACTCTCTGTACACAACCCCTCACAGAAAGCTGCCTTCTGAACGGTATCCCTCACAGAAAGCTGCTCTCTGTACGGTACCCCTCACAGAAAGCTGCTCTCTGTACGGTACCCCTCACAGAAAGCTGCTCTTTCTACAGTACCCCCCTCACAAAAAGCTGCTCTCTGTGCAGTACCCCTCACAGAAAGCTGCTCTCTGTACAGTACCCCTCACAGAAATCTGCTCTCTGTACCGTATCCCTCACTGAAAGCTGCTCTCTGTACAGTACCCTTCACAGAAAGCTGCTCTTTCTACAGTACCCCCCTCACAAAAAGCTGTCTCTGTGCTGTGCCCCTCACAGAAAGCTGCTCTCTGTACAGTACCCCTCACAGAAAAATGCTCTCTGTGCTGTACACCCCTCACAGAAAGCTGCTCTCTGTACAGTGTCCCTCACAGAAAGCTGCTCTCTGTACAGCACCCCACACAGAAAGCTGCTCTCTGTATAGCACCCCACACAGAAAGCTGCACTCTGTACAGTATCTCTCACAAAAAATTGCTCTCTGTACAGCACCCCACACAGAATGCTGCTCTCTGTATAGCACCCCACACAGAAAGCTACTCTCTCTACAGTATCCCTGACAGAAAGCTGCTCTCTGTACAGTATCACTCACAGAGGGCTGCTCTCTGCACGGTACCCCTCACAGAAATCTGCTCTCAGTCCAGTACCCCTCACAGAAAGCTGCTCTTTGTACTCTGACCCCCACAGAAACCTGCTTTCTGTACAGTGCCCCCTCACAGTAAGCTGCTCTCTGTACAGTACCCCTCAGAGAAAGCAGCTCTCTGTACTGTACCCATCACAGGAAGCTGCTCTCTGTACAGTATCACTCACAGAAAGCTGCTCTCAGTTCAGTACCCCTCACAGAAAGCTGCTGTCTGAACAGTGCCCCTCACAGACAGCTGCTTCTGTACTGTGACCCCCGAAGAAACCTGCTTTCTGTACAGTGCCCCCTCACAGGAAGCTGCTCTCTGTACAGCACCCCTCACAAAAAGCTGCTCTCTGCACAGTGCCCCCTCACAGAAAGCTGCTCTCTGAACAGTCCCCCTCACAGACAGCTGCTCTCTGTACTGTGACCCCCACAGAAACCTGCTTTCTGTACAGTGCCCCCTCACAGAAAGCTGCTCTCTGCACACTGCCCCTCACAGAAAGCTGCCCTCTGTACAGTACCCCTCATAGAAATCTGCTCTCTGTACGGTACCCCTCACAGAAATCTGCTCTCTGTACAGTGCCCCCACACAGAAAGCTGCTCTCAGTCCAGTACCCCTCACACAAAGCTGCTCTCTTCACAGTACCCCTCACAGAAAGATGCTCTCTGTACAGTACCCCTCACGGAAAGCTGCTCTCTACACAGTGCCCCTCACAGAAAGCTGCTCTCTGTACAGTACCCTTCACGGAACGCTGCTCTCTACACAGTGCCCCTCACAGAAAGCTGCTCTCTGTACAGTACCCCTCACAGAAAGCTGCTCTCTGCACAGTACCCCTCACGGAAAGCTGCTCTCTACACAGTACCCCTCACAGAAAGCTGCTCTCTGCGAAATACACCTCACAGAAAGCTGCTCTCTGTACAGTATCCCTCACAGAAAGCTACAGTATCACTCACAGAAAGCTGCTCTCTGTACAGTACCCTTCACAGAAAGCTGCTATCTGTACAGTATCACTCACAGAAAGCTGCTCTCTGTACAGTACCCTTCACAGAAAGCTGCTCTCTGTACAGTACCCTTCACAGAAAGCTGCTGTTTCTACAGTACCCCTCACAGAAAGCTGCTCTCTTCACAGAACCCCTCACAGAAAGATGCTCTCTGTACAGTACCCCTCACAGAAAGCTGCTCTCTGTACTGTACCCCTCACAGAAAGCTGCTCTCTGAACAGTATCACTCACAGAAGGCTGCTCTCTGTACAGTGCCCCCACACAGAAAGCTGCTCTCTGTACAGTACCCTTCACAGAAAGCTGCTCTCTGTACAGCACCCCACACAGAAAGCTGCTCTCTGTATAGCACTCCATGCAGAAATCTGCTCTCTGTACAGTATCTCTCACAGAAAGCTGCTCTCTGTACAGTACCCCTCACAGAAAGCTGCTCTCTGTACAGTATCATTCACAGAAAGCTGCTCTCTGTACAGTGCCCCCTCACAGAAAGCTGCTCTCTGTACAGTGCCCCCTACAGAAAACTGCTTTCAGTCCAGTACCCCTCACAGAAAGCTGCTCTCTGTACAGTGCCCCTCACAGAAAGCTGCTCTCTGGACAGTGCCCCCTCACAGAAAGCTGCTCTCTGTACAGTACCCCTCACAGAAACCTGCTCTCTGCACAGTACCCCTCACAGAAACCTGCTCTCTGTACAGTGCCCCTCACAGAAAGCTGCTCTCTGCGTAGTACACCTCACAGAAAGCTGCTCTCTTCACAGTGCCCCTCACAGAAAGATGCGCTCTGTACAGTACCCCCCTCACAAAAAGCTGCTCTCTGTGCAGTGCCACTCACATAAAGCTGCTCCCTGTACAGTACCCCTCACAGAATAATGCTCACTGTGCAGTACACCCCTCACAGAAAGCTGCACTCTGTACAGTGTCCCTCACAGAAAGCTGCTCTCTGTACAGCACCCCACACAGAAAGCTGCTCTCTGTATCGCCTCCCACACAGAAAGCTGCTCTCTGTACAGTATCTCTCACAGAAAGCTGCTCTCTGTATAGTACCCCACACAGAAAGCTGCTCTCTGTACAGTATCCCTGACAGAAAGCTGCTCTCTGCACGGTACCACTAACAGAAAGCTGCTCTCTGCACAGTACCCCTCACGGAAATCTGCTCTCTGTACAGTACCCCTCACAGAAAGCT
>NW_025198613.1:0-5652 GCF_004010195.1 Chiloscyllium plagiosum
TACGAGTATCTGAAGTCACAGAACCAGAACACCTCGTCCACAATGTACAAGGGCTAGTAGAAGTAGTCTGAAGGCAGGTTCATGATGCAGCTCAGGACGAAAACCACTCCAATGAACAGTGTTACATTTTCTCAGTGCGGTACCTGGTCCTCAGAGTCACTGAACGGCTGATGGTGAATACTAATTAGCCAGACTGAGCCATTCCGGCTGGCTTAGATTATCATGGTGCTGACTGCCCAGGCAGTAGTCACGGACTGGGTGCTGTGTCAGAATTAAATGCCGCCGATCTGAGTCAGGATGTACCCAGTGATGATCACAAGAAAATCGCTCACTGCTCTCCCCACCAAGTAAAAGTTGGTGCACCCAGAGATCCTCGTAATAGTATAATGATCGCCAGCAGGTTGGCTGGGGGAAAGTGCCAAGAATTTTTGAACTGACTTGAATAATCACAAGATACATTTCTAATCTTTAAAATAATAACGCATGTGCAATAATTTTCTTTGGGATCATCATGTCATCTGTGCATAAAAATATTGAACACAATAGTGCATTATTCCAGACATTAGCAAAAACAGCTGCTTGACGTTGCCAGCATTGCAGTAAAATTTAATTTTGTGCAGTTAATCTGAATATTATTCAGGCAATGTCACACATTAAAATTCACAAACCAATAATCTAATAACTAATTGTGACTTCATTGTTCAGAATAACAGTCTGGGTATAATGTTGCTGTGCACTGCAAACGCGTGCAATTTAGTACATCTCAATATTTTGGATATACATAGTGATCTGGTCTGAGTTTACTTCAGCGGTGACTATCAGAAAAAAAAAGACGATCGTGAAATTTAATAGAAACTACTTAGTTGAACTTAAAAACAAATCGTTAGAATGTGTTACCGACTAAGGGACACCAGTAGTAGCAAGTGCTAAATAATACAGGGCATTGAATGAGACATTCGCTGGGCCATGCATCACTTGTTATAAACTAATCGAAATCTCAAAACTCCTCGCTTGAGCTCCGTGACATCAACAAAAAGGTCTCTAATTTATACAATTTCAGAGTCTGGAGAGTGTCAATTACATTCGAACATTTACCTTCGTTTCTGGTCCGATGAACGAAACTAATAACTCACCATTTCATGCCTACTATGTAATATTGGAATATTGCACAATTGTACACACGTAAAACGAGAACAGCAACCTGCAAATTCTGAAGAACCCTTCCACGTGTTTTGATTACTCCATCAAAGAGTTCCTATTTCAAAATGTGAGCTGAGGTCTTATGCCTAATTTGAAGGACATCTCAGTCCTTCTCTGCATTTTTCCCAATTGTTTCTTTGTTTAGCTGTGAAATTATTGAATGATTTTCCTTCTACGGTTTTGCTGTCTGAACATTCATCTATCAATAAATTTCAAAAATTTGAAGTGTCTGTTTACCAATAATGGATGATATCTGAGGAGGAGTCCAGAGCATGAAAACCCTTTGGATGCTGAGAACAGAAAACTTCTTACATTGAAATTCCTGTGCCAAATCGCATCCATTCCAGAGTCTTGCATGAGGTGGCTGGATAGACAATGAGTGCATTGATGGTTATCGTTGGAAATTCGAGAAGTTCTGGAAAAGTTCCTGAGGATTATAAAAAAGGGATAATAATCCAACTATTTAAGTGGAGCGGGATCAGAAAACAGAGACCAGAGCACTGTTGAATGTTAATTATAAGGAATTACCAGGTCACATAATGAAGGGCACGATAAATAGACATTTCGAAACAATGATGTGTTTGAGATGAGTTAATACGGAGTCACAAAAGGGAAGGAATGTTTGGCAAACCCTCTCGAATTCGTTTTGTGGATGCTAATTGTAGCACCGATAAAGGGAAACCTGCAGATGTGATGTGTTTTCGTTATTTTGAAAGTTTTTGATAACATCCCATACAGGAAGTCGGTAAATATGTTAGAGAATACGAGATTGATGTTAAGTTGAGGTGATGAATTCATAAGGAGAACTCAAATTGTAGAAATGAATGGATTATTCTCAGGATGGCCGAATGTTATTAGTTGGAGTGCCCCAAGAATCTGAGACATAGAGCGTGGCAATTTATATAATGATAGTCTCAATCATAGTTATTGCAAAATTATTGATGCCATGAAACTGGAAATTTGGTTTTGTTTAAGCATGTATTCTTGTTTATTTGAAATTCAGGTGCAGAAAAATGAAGTTCTGATGTAGAAACTATGGAAGAACCTAATGATGTTGTCACAATGTTCAGTACTCCGAGGAGTACAGGAGAATAAATGTAAAAGCTGCAGACTCAACAATAAAAAGAACACACATTCCTGAAGACACAGTTCAAACACATGTATTGGGTTATGGGTCTTCTTAAAGATCACATTACTCTGCGGAACATCGGGAACTAGATGGACGGGGAGATATGACAGGTCTAAGAAATGAAATAATGGCAAACAGGGCGACAGTGCTGAAGAAAAACTGGAAGGAATGCTGTGAGTAAGGAATGAAGAGATGGGAAAATGATATCAACAGCAAAACAATGAGGAAAATACATGAATAAACAAATATGATGTGTACGAGAGCAATGAGAGTTGGAGGAAATGTGGATGGATACAAGTCATAAATTCGCTTCATGTCCAGAAGGAAATAATTTCCAATATTTCTGCATTCTTTCAGGCTATGCTTCAGGTATCTGTACAGCAGGAGTATAGTCCTTATGTCCCTTTGAGACTGGGGCTTCTTTTCATCAGATTTCTTTATCGAATGAAGATGGTAGTGGTGAACGCTAGGCCACTCTGTTGGGAAAGAACCAAGATGAAGTGTTTTCTAATCGTTCATCATTTAAAAGGTGTGGCGAGAATGATGAAGGGGTAAATCAGAACTTTCTTCATCTGCTTTAGAAATAAATTCTGTGAGACCGTACAGATGAAGACGTTGTTGCAGGAACGAAGTAACTGGAGTATGTTGGTGCTCTCTTCAAATGTGTACTTCGGGTTACTGAAATCCAGTCCATCGAAGTCACTCTTAGCTTTCAGCCACACATAGATAAAATGTCCAACAACAGGGGACCACATGAGGAGGAATCTGAGAGAGATGACAAACAGCAAGACAATGGACCTTTGGCCGTTCGACATTTCTGCATCTTGTCGATTCTCGCCACCCCAGAGCCTCCTGCGAGCTCTGTTGGCCGCTATGATTTGTCTTATGGTAAGGATGTTTAGCAGCAGAATGACAAAGAATGGGTGAAAAGGTGTCATGATGCGAAACAGCCAATCATATACCTGCCAGACTGGCCACGTATAGAAGCTGGCTTTGATGTTGCAAAACCATGATACCCCATCCAAAATGAACAAGGGCTGGAATGCAAAGTACAAAGGGATGGTCTTGACGCAACACAGAACACAGATCATTCCTCTCACCAGTTATGCGGTCTTCTCATTGCTGTATCTGGTCTTCTGTCTCTGATAGCAGATGGCTGCAAAGCGATCGTTGGTAAAGGCCACTGTCAGCCACACCGAGCAATCCAGAGTGGCACAGACCAATACGACACTGAGAGTGCACGCAGGAGTGCTGGAGAAGAGACTTTTCCGAAAATAGATGCGGCTGATTCGATTGAGGATGACTGCAGTAGTAATGACAAGGAATTAACTCACAGCGATCGCCACCAGGTAGTAGGTGATTCACCTTGAGAGACCACACCGTCCTCGCAATAGAATTATGATCGCCAGCAAATTGGCTGTGTAAAATCAAATGAGACATTACTGAACTCAATCGAATCTTTGTCTGAATCTTTGTGAAATATTGCACAGAACAGCCTTCAACTATCACCTTGGCACTTCCAGTACCACCTTATTTTTGAAAACATTGACAATTATTAGACATCCAATGCAGCATAAAACATCTTGCGATGCACCTTACGATGGAACAGCAGTCCAAAATCTTCTTATTTTAAACAAACCCATTGGACAATAACCAGGTCTACTGTCACGTCTGACTTTCTCCACCCCAGTCTTACATATCACCACCACATCATCTGTCAATGTGATCAGTCCAGGAAAAGAAAATCGCTCTCCAGTCACTGAGTTATTGCCAAGTAGCTACTTGTTCAATTCGCAACAACAAAAATAATGCGGCTGACATGAACATATTCACATCAAGCACGGGCCAGCCTTTAACCCATAAATGTTGACCGACATTGGATCCTTACAGAGATGTCTCACTCTTTGCAACCTCATCCTTCAAATTTTCAGATACTCCCGACTCTAGTGAAATCCATTCCCGCAGCATCATACAACTGTCTAAAATATCATGTTAAGTTTGATTCTATGTCCTGTGCATCCCTCAATTTAATATTCCAAAGTGTGTTGCTTATAGATTTAATGACTAAAACCCAAATTGTTGGAATTACCACCTGAGCAGCTCGGCTTTTGCTCCTCTTCTTTCAGACGTTCCTTTGGTCAAAGCGTTTGTCAATATTTCATATTCCTCAAAACTAAATTGGTTTGCCACATTGTTCTGGGGCTTGCTGTATGCAGTGAGATAACTTGAGACGAGGTGGAACTGCGCGTTCTCATAATTGAGGAACGACATCTTTTTGGTAAGTTATTTAAAATGTAATGATTTGAAATTTGAGAGAATTCACAGCAGAAAAGCAAATTAACAAAAGTTCAAAAATATTGCATCGCTATTGACGTCTTTGAGACTAAACTTCAATTAAGTCCTAAGTCCACATTAACGATTCTGTTGTCCTTTGGGAACTCTACACTTTATTACACCCCTGCACAGGACATGCTGTAGATTCGTTTAATCAGTGAATATAGGTTTATATTACAAAATGTGTTCTAAAGTACAACCACAAAGTAATTCATATTTAGGTACTGGAATGAAAGCCGTGCAGAGAGGCATTTTACCACACTATGTTAAACCAATCATCCTACAATGGACCAAATTGCTGTTTACTGAATTGGATTTGAACGCAATCTGTGACAATATTACTGTTTAATGTTCATGCATTGTGATTCAACGCAGTTCTCAATTTTCATAGACCATTTTTCTATAAGTTTGCTGCAGGTATTATTTCATGATGTGTTATACGGCCTGCAGACCTGTTGAAGTGCTTTAAAATCAAAGGGCTGCAGTTCAGGAAAATTCTACTGAATCCTGGAAAGATAATGAATAAACCTCTGGAAATACACGAATAGGTAATCGATTTTCTCGAACATGAGTGACTTACCAGAGGCACCGATAGCAGCGACAATTGAGTAGAAAATAAATAGGTGGACAGTTTGATCAATAACTGTGAACAGAGACAGGAGCTGATTCGGTAAACATTGCAATTGCACAACCAGTCATAGGATCTTGTGCATTTAACAACTGCGTGCTCTGTCTGGTCATCAAGGAGGCACGTACTGGACACATTACAATCATGGCCTAGTGAAATTGTAAGAGTTACAGAGCGTACTTAGATGTAAACTAAGTCAGATAGAGCACGGGGTCCTTTGACGTTGTAACACTGGCATAAACATTAGCTCCATTGGGAAAAAAATGTAATGATTAAAGAGATAGAGCTCGTAAAATAAAATTTTGTCACTGGGGTAGTACTAAGGGAACCATAACCACAGAGCATAGAGTCATTGAGGCGC
>NW_025198614.1:0-5653 GCF_004010195.1 Chiloscyllium plagiosum
CTAACCGAAGAATAGTAGGAGGGGAACTGTGCATCATATTCCTAGTGTATTCCACTTGAAGCAGTTAGATCATAGGACTGTGCATCTAAGTGTATATGTGCCATCAGATATGGGAGTGATGAAATGCATAATGCAGATGAGTGAATGGGGATGCTGAATTAAAAAAAACCACGAAGTGGAAATGGATAGATGGCCATTGTCTCATGCACCGCCGCTGAGTACCACAAACCAATGACCTATCACACTGTATTTCAGCGTCGGCAATTGGATGCCACAGGGAAGAGGGTTGTATTGTTTGTTTGGCTGTGATCCGGGAGAGATCCGGAGAAGCAGTCTCTGTCTCTGATTTATGGCTGCTGCATCTGCCTGCGCAATGGTTGAGGTGGTGGGAAGGACACCGAGGTAGGAGACACGACCTCGAAATAAGCCATGTGAGGGTGTACATTCGCCAAACCCATCGAATACTGTAACTTCAGCGAGTCAAATAATGGAGAGTTTTCAGAAATAAAATCATTATATTGACACTCACCTGAGGTCTGTCTCTTCTTAACGCACAGCAGGACATTGGGTGGGGCATTGCGACCGGACTGAACGTATGCTGACACTGTCAGATGGTCAGTGCTTTGGGAGCAGACACTGTCGGAGCGTCAGTGCTGAGGGAGTGGGCACTGTGCAAGAGTAGCGCTGAGGGAGTGAGAAATGTTGGAGGATCACTGCTGAGGGTATATGCACGTCATAATGTCAGTTCTGAAGAAGTGGGCACTGTCTGGAGGTCAGGTCTGGCGAATGGGCACTGTCAGCATGTCAGGGCTGAGGGATTGGGACAGTTGATGGGTCAGTATTGTGAAGGTGGGTACTCTCAGTGGGTCAGTGCTGAGGGAGTGGGCACTGGTCGAATGCCGGCACTAAGGAACGTCTGCACACAGCCTTCTACACGATCTACAAATCCACCATACTTTGTGTCATTGGCACCATTACTAACTCATCCAAGTGATTTTTAAAAATCACAACGGTCCCTCTTCCCATCCATGTGGAACATCACTGCTCACCATGTTTCGGGCTGAATATTTTTCATCAACCACTATATTCTGTCTTCGTTGAGTCAGCAAATTCTGTCCCCAGGCATCATAATTCCATTGTATCCCATGCCTCAATAAATTCTGAATAATCCCATGGGCAACTTTATACTAAAACTTTCTGTATTCTATGTACACCACATCCACCGCTGTATCTTCATTAATGTTTTGTGGCATGCGCAAATGATTCAAGAAGTTTTGTGAGGCATGATCTGCCTCTGACAAAACCATTCTGACTATGTCCAATCAAGCTATGGTTTTCCAAGGAATGATAAATCCTCTCACTCACAGTCCGCTGAAATACTTTGCCCACTACTGACGTAAGACTGACTTGTCTGTAATTTACAGGATAATCCCTATTCCCTTTCTTGAACACGGTAATGACATTTCCTACCCACAAAATGTCTGGTACTAATCAAATGGACAATGAGGATGCAAAGATCATTGTCAAAGGTGCAGCACCCTTATCCTCGCTTTCTGTAGTAACGGTGGGTGTATTCCACCTCTATCCAAATATCCCTCCATATATCCCATCCAAGGGTACTTCTTTCTCAGTTGAGGGAGTTAAAAACAAAGAGACATATGTTTAAGGCGAAGAGAGAAAGATTCAAAAGGGACCTGAGAGGCAATTTTTTCCAAAAGATGGTAGCTCCGATGCTGAATGTTCGGCCAGAGAAATGGTAGATGCAGGTACATTTCCATTTTAAAGCACAGATCCACTAACAGGAAACGTTGAGAAGGATATGGGCTAAATGCAGGTGAGTGGGACTAATATTGTTTGCGAAACATAGTGGGCATGGACAATTTTGAATGAAGACCTTGTTTCCGTGCTGCATCGCTCTCAGACACTCTTGAAGATTGGTGTTCCAAGTGATTCTCCCTTGTGCCTTATCCTGGGTGGCCATCTGCGCAGTGGAAACGCTGATCTTCAGGAATAACCTCCTCTGAGCCTCTGCTACTACTTGACTTTCAACCTCCAATTCTAGTTATCTATTGGACAATTCCAGTTCTCAGTGGCGGGTATAATCACTTGCTGCCCTCTCCCAACCCAAACTATCCTCGTTTCTCTTCCTGTATGAGCAGCATGTATCGGTCATTATTTGGACCATTCACATGACCGAAATATTATCTTTATGTATCTGTACACCTACCCGTATCCATGTGTATTCTTGTTGAAGATGTTAGATCTTCTCCCTTGTGTGAACCATCAGCTATGTTCGTGAGAAATTCCACATTTCAAAGCGCTGCTTTTTCGTCAGGCTTCGTCACAAAACATCAGGCGAGATTGCATTTTCAACCTTCCCACTTTTTAAAAAATCATTCACAACAAGTGAATAATTGGCTTTGCCTGCTAGACCATCATTCATTGCCTATTCAGAATTAGACAGAGGAGAGTTAAGAATCAAACACATTGATGTGGACCTGGAGTCACACGTAGTCCAGACCAGGTAAGATTTCCTTCCCGAAATATCATCAGTGAACCAGATGGATTTTTCAAACAATGACCATGAGTGCAATGGTCATGACTGTACACATTGGTCACAGAGTCACACAGCACAAAACAGACACTTTGGTCCAACCAGTCCATGACGAACATGATTACAAACTAAACTATTCCCACCTGTACTCTCCGGGCCCACAGTCTTCCAAACATTTCCTATTCCTGCATCCAACCAAATGCTTTTTTGCAGTTTGAAATTCTACCTGCATCCGCCACGACAAGAGATAGTTTATTCCACATCATGAATCACTCTCTGTGAAAAAAATCCCTCGCGTGTTTTTATTTTAAATCTCTCTGTTCTCCTCTTAAAAACGTGCACCACTAGTCATGAAATTCTCCTAAACATGGGAATAGACAGTTCCCTCTTCATTTATTTAACTGTGGTTTATTTATTAAATTCAAATTGCACCAACTGCCATGGCGACGTTAAAACCTCAAAATATGGGAGAAATTCTGAATGAACTGTGCGGGGGCAGTATCACGGGGACATTGCCTCCTTCTGACAGTGCCTCCTCTGTAAAGGTCCTGGAGAAGGTTACCATCTCAACTCTATCTCTCATTCTCTCTTTCGGGTTCTTCCCCATTTTCTTCCTCCTTCCTAAGATTCACATACTGACTGCCTCGGTCGACCTAACGTCTCAGCCTGCGCCTTTTGAACTATTGAACTCATCTCTACCTCGCACATCACCATCCTGTCCCCCTTAGTCCAGCATCTCCCCATCTACTTTATTGACAACGCCATGCCTATCACCTCCTCGAAGAATCTCGCTTCGCTGGCCCCCAACACCTCATCATCACCATGTACTTCGAGTCCTTGAACCAGGTCGATCCACCACAATGAATTTCTCCGAGCCCTCCGGTTCTTCTTCTCACGCCATCCCAACTGATACACTTCCACTGACACCCCCATCTGCCTGGCTGAACTGGTCCTTACCCTCAACAACTTTTCCTTCCAATCCTCCCACTTCAACCAAACAAAAGTGGTAGGCATGGGCAACCGCATGGGACCAAGCTATGCTTGTCTGTTTGTCGGATACGTGGAAACGTCCATCTTCCGCAGTTATACTGGCATCAATCCACACCTGTGATTCCGCTACAGCAATGATTGTATCGGCCGCGCCTCGTGTTCCCCCGAGGAGGTTGAACAGTTCAGCAACTTTACCAACACCTTCCACGCCGACCTGGATCATAATAAAGTCATAAAGATATACAGCATAGAATCAGACCCTTCGGTCCAACACGTCCATGCCGACCAGATTTCCCAACCCCATCTAGTTTCACCTGCCAGCACCCGGCACATACCTCTCCAAACGCTTCATATTCATATACCCATCCAAATGCCTCTTAAATGTTGTAATTGTACCAGACTCCACCATATTCTTGAGCAGCTCATGCAATACATGTACCACCCTCCGCATGAAAAAGTTGCCCGTTAGGTCTCTTTTATATCTTTCCACTCTCACCCTAATTCAAAGTTTGTGAGAAGATTCGTAGCTCGGGTGCTCGTTGCTGTGGTTCTGTTCGCCGAGCTGGAAGTTTTTGTTGCAAACGTTTCGTCCCCTGTCCAGGTGACATCCTCAGTGCTTGGGAGCCTCCTGTGGTGTTTCCTCCGGCATTTATAGTGGCCTATCCCTGCCGCTTCCGGTTGTCAGTTTCAGCTGTCTGCTGTAGTGGCCGGTATATTGGGTCCAGGTCGATGTGTTTGTTGATGGAGTTTGTGGATGAGTGCCATGCTTCTAGGAATTCCCTGGCTGTTCTTTGTTTGGCTTGCCCTATAATGGTAGTGTTGTCCCAGTCGAATTCATGTTGCTTGTCGTCTGCATGTGTGGCTACTAAGGATAGCTGGTCGTGGCGTTTCGCGTTCAACAACCAGATATACGAACATATCAACGGAACACCCATGGGCTCACCGATCTCGGGACTCATAGCAGAAGCAGTAATGAAAAGGTTAGAACAAACAGTCTTACCACAAATTCAACCCAAACTCTGGGTCAGATACGTTGATGACACCTTTGTAATCATTAAAACACGGAAATAGAGAAAACACGCCGGATCATCAACTCCACACTCACAGGAATCCGATTCACGAGAGAGGAAGAAAAGCACAACCAACTCCCATTCCTATACATGAGGGTACAGAGAACACCAAACGGAGAATTCACCACCAAGGGACAGAGGAAAGCCACACACACAGACCAAGTCCTGAACTATGAAAGCAACCACCCCAATACACACAAACGAAGTTGCATCAAGACACCATTCAAAAGGGCCACAACACACTGCAGCACACCAGAACTGCAAAAAGAGGAAGAGGAACACCTATACAAGGTATTCGCCAAAAACACATATCCTCGCAATTTCATCAACAGATTCTTCCACAATTACAACTTCTCTTTCCACAAATATTGACGATTCCCACCAGCCCATCTCTTCCACTTCACGCACCACTGCCCTTGAACACCATCCATCACAACGTAACAAAGGCAGAACTCCGCGGTCCTTACCAAAGTCCGCATACAACTCATCATCCTATGCCATTTCTTCCACCTCCAAACGGACCCCACAACCAGAGACATGTTTCCCTCTCCACCGCAATCAGCGTTCCGAAATGACAATTCCCTCTGCGAATCCTCGTCAGGTCCCACAACCCACCAGCGCACACGCTGAAAACGTGCCCTGCCACCATAGGAAGAGCAAAATATGCGCCCACACCACTCTCCTCACATCTGTCCAAGGCCCGAAGAAATCCTTCCACATCCTTCAGAAATCGACCTGTAAATCTAGCATTGTCATCTACTACATCCGTTGAACCTGGTGTGGTCTCCTGTACTTTGAAGTCACAGGAGTCCTTCTTGTGGATAATTTCAGAGAACTTCTTTGACACACCCGCACCCACCAACCTCACCGGTCTGTCGCTGAACACTTCATTTCCCACTCCCGCACCGTCAAGGACATGCAGATCCTGGGCATCCAAACCTTTACCACCTGACGCCTGGAGGAGGTATTCTGCCTCGGGACCCTGCAACCATATGAGATATATGTAAATTTCAACAGCTTCCTCATCTCACCTCCCCCA
>NW_025198615.1:0-1040 GCF_004010195.1 Chiloscyllium plagiosum
GCCGAAGGGTCTGTTTCCGTGCTGTCCATCTCTGTGACTCTCCCCACCTGTCTCGCTGTCTACCTGCACACCTCCCTGCATTTTGTGATGTGTCGACCTTTCTATTGCTGCTCCCGTTCCCGTGTCAGGGTCTGCCTGTCTCTCGGACTCCCCACTACCTGGAGAAGCCCGCCCCCCAGTTTCTCCTTTGGGGTTGTGCTCCCTGTCCTGCACAGCTTCCCAACTGTCACATCTGAGCCCCTGAGCGTGGCCAGGCTTGTGGGGTCAGGGCCTCAGCTCTGAAGGGTGGGCTTTGTGGCTGAACCGTGTTCCCTTCTGAATTTGTCTGGAAGTCCGCTGGTCTGAGGGAGGTCAGATGCGAGAGGACAATGCAGAGGAAACGGCAGCGCTTTGAGGAGCAAGTCCGTCGCTCCCCCGAGTGTGGGATGAGGTGGTAAAGAAGGCCGATGGCATACTTGTCAGGATTGGTCAGGGCATTGAGTGCACACGTTGGCAAGGCAACCGTGGCAGACTTTGGTGAGGGCACGTTTGGAGTGGACTTTCGGAAGGACGTGGAGAGGGCGCAGAGGAGGTTTCCCAACCCGGATTGGAGTGGATCAGCCCTCAGGCGAGGTGGGACAATCCCGAAACCGAGGGGAGTCGCAGGAAAAGCACTGGGAAGGGGAGATGGTCGGAAGCAGCAACACCGACGAGGCAGCCAGAGAGACGGGGAGAGGGGCTGCGTGCCAAGGCAGATGGGAGTCCCTCCAGAATGGCACCGATAGGTCAGCACGGACATGCTGGGCCAAAGGGCCTGTCTCTGTGCTGTCACTGAGCTGGGCTCCTTCAGTCACGAAAGAGATTGACCTGGATGTCTCACCAAATCCCATCGGAATATCGACTCACCCACAAAAGCCTGACCCCCCCCTTTCAATCCGGGAATGGTGTCAAGGAGAGCGATGGTGGGAGGGAGCGGGGTGAAGGGGGGGCAAACACCAAGGGAAGGCGATGGGTGGGCACCGTTGGGCGAGAGTTGGCGACTCGAGGGGGGGGGCATTGAG
>NW_025198615.1:1930-5653 GCF_004010195.1 Chiloscyllium plagiosum
GCTGCTCCTTGGATGCTGCCTGAACTGCTGTGCTCTTCCAGCGCCACTAACCCAGAATCTGGTTTCCAGCATCTGCAGTCATTGTTTTTACCTCGTTGTGAAGGGTGATCGAGTGGGACCAGGGTTCAACAAGGGAGCAACTCCGAGGGCGAGGGGAGAGGTGGGGGGATTGGCAGGAGAGGCTGATTGTGAGGGAGGGAGATGGGCGGTGATCAGGAACGGGAAACAGCTGACCGAACAGGGCCTGGTGATGGCAGTGGGTGAGTTGAGGCCCGGCCACTCTGACCCTGGGGCCTGACTGCGCAGAGCCCCCACGGTCACAGAGAGGGAGCTGTGTACCCACCAGTGTGTTGCTGTCTGTTCTCCACAGAATGGAATCACGGCACTGCACATCGCCTCCAGGAGAGGGAACAGTAACATGGTCAGGTTCCTCCTTGATCGCAACGCACAGATCGATGCTCGGACTAAGGTGAGACCACCCTGCACACTGCCCTGGGACAGGGCGGTCACTGGGGATAGCCCCTGGGACAGGGCGGTCACTGGGGATACCCCCTGGGACAGGGTGGTCACTGGGGATACCCCCTGGGATGAGGCGGTCACTGGGGATACCCGCCTGGGGTGGGGTGGTCACTGGGGATACCCCCCTGGGACAGGGCGGTCACTGGGGATACCCCCTGGGATAGGGTGGTCACTGAGGATACCCCCCTGAGATGGGGTGGTCACTGGGGGATACCCCCCTGGGATGGGGATCATTAGGGATACTCCCTGGGATGGGGTGGTCACTGGGGATACCCCCCTGGGATGGGGATCATTGGGGATACCCCCCTGGGACGGGGGGTCATTGGAGATACTCCCTGGGATGGAGGTGTCATTGAGTATACTCCCTGGGATGAGGGGGTGTCATTGAGTATACTCCCTGGGATGGGGGGGGATACCCACCTGGAGGGGGGGAGGTCATTGGGGATACTCCCCTGGGAAGGGGAGGTCATTGGGGATAACCCCCTGGGACGGGGTGTCATTGGGGATACCCACCTGGAGGGGGGGAGGTCATTGGGGATACTCCCCTGGGAAGGGGAGGTCATTGGGGATACTCCCCTGGGAAGGGGAGGTCATTGGGGATAACCCCCTGGGACGGGGTGTCATTGGGGATACCCACCTGGAGGGGGGGAGGTCATTGGGGATACTCCCCTGGGAAGGGGAGGTCATTGGGGATAACCCCCTGGGACGGGGTGTCATTGGGGATACCCACCTGGAGGGGGGGAGGTCATTGGGGATACTCCCCTGGGAAGGGGAGGTCATTGGGGATAACCCCCTGGGACGGGGTGTCATTGGGGATACCCACCTGGAGGGGGGGAGGTCATTGGGGATACTCCCCTGGGAAGGGGAGGTCATTGGGGATACTCCCCTGGGAAGGGGAGGTCATTGGGGATAACCCCCTGGGACGGGGTGTCATTGGGGATACCCACCTGGAGGGGGGGAGGTCATTGGGGATACTCCCCTGGGAAGGGGAGGTCATTGGGGATAACCCCCTGGGACGGGGTGTCATTGGGGATACCCACCTGGAGGGGGGGAGGTCATTGGGGATACTCCCCTGGGAAGGGGAGGTCATTGGGGATAACCCCCTGGGACGGGGTGTCATTGGGGATACCCACCTGGAGGGGGGGAGGTCATTGGGGATACTCCCCTGGGAAGGGGAGGTCATTGGGGATACCCACCTGGTGGGGGGGGGGTCATTGGGGATACCCCCCTGGGACAGGGTGTCATTGGGGATACCCACCTGGGGGGAGGTCATTGGGGACACTCCCTGGGATGGGGGGTCATTGGGGATACCCCCTGGGAGGGGGATCATTGGGGATACCCCCCTGGTACAGGGTTCATTGGGGATACCAACCTGGGAAGCGGAGGTCATTGGGGAAGCATCAGGACATTCATGGAGCTTGAAAGATCAACACAGTGAGGGACACACAGACACACGCACACAGGCACATGCACGCACACACAGATACGCGCACACACAGACACGCATACAGGCACATGCACGCACACAGGCACACGCATACACACAGGCACGCGCACACACACAGACATGCGCACACAGATACGCGCGCACACAGACACGCGCACAGGCACATGCATACACACAGACACACACATACACACAGACACGCGCACACACACAGACACGCGCACACACAGATACACGCACACACACAGACAGATGCGCACACACACACAGACGTGCGCACACACACAGACCCACACACAGATACGCGCACACACAGACACTCGCGCACACAGACACTCTCACACAGATGCGCACAAACAGATACGCGCGCACACAGACGCACGCTCACAGATACACGCGCACACAGATACGCGCACAAACAGATACATGCACACAGATATGTGCACACACATACATGCACACACAGATGCACACACACAGATACACGCGCCCACTGATGTGTGCCCACACAGATGCACGCAGGCACAAATGCGCACACACACAGACGCGCGCACGCACACAGAGGCACGCGCGCACACACAGGCACGCGCGCACACACAGGCACGCACGCACACACAGACGCACACACACACAGACGCGCACGCGCATACACAGGCACGCGCACACACACAGGCACGCACGCACACAGACGCTCACAGACACATGCGCACACATGCTCACAGACACTCACAGACAGACAGACAGACACACCCCTATCTCCCTCCCCGCTCTGACGGAGAAACTCTGAAGGAGGGTGGGATTTCATCGTTGATCGTCCCCCAGTCTATCAGCAATATCCCGCAGAGTCTCTCTCAGGACACACTTGAAACAGCTCACTTCACATCTCTTTTACTTGTCCAAGCTGCCTGTCCTGTTGGCGATGTGGACTGGGTCCAGTCAGTGAGCCCTGGTTGATGGATAAAAACAGGAGCGGGGTTCCCCTTCCTGGTGTACTGGGTTGGACTCGGGTGCCCAAGCAATTACCCCCATCACTGTGACTGCAGCATGGCTCCCACCTCCAGTCAAATTCACAGGGAGGGTCAGAGGCTCTGCACCCTCTGAGGGACCTGAGTCTGAGGGAGCTGGAGCAGTGACAATGCCTCTTGGTGAGGGGATACTGGCCTCTCTGGAGTTTCTTCACACCACCAGCCCTCAGTGTCCAGAACATCATCAGTATTAGAATTCCCTCTGGTGTGGAAACAGGCCCTTCGGCCCAACCAGTCCACACCGACCCTCCGAAGAGTGACCCACCCAGACCCATTGCCCCCCTCGCTGATCTCTCTGCGTGTTCCCTTGGAAGCTCTCCCCGGCTTGTTGGAGATGGGATGCTGGGTTTTGGAAGGTGCCATTTGTGGGGGGGGGGGTGATTACCTCAGTGTGTCAGACTCACAGCACAGCCCATTGCCTCTTGACAGGACGAGCTGACCCCACTGCACTGCGCAGCCAGAAATGGGCATGTTCGCATTGCGGAGATCCTGCTGGATCACAACGCCCCCATCATGGCCAAGACCAAGGTACACGACAGGGGGCAATGGAGGGGTGGGGGGGGGGGGAGCATGGGCTCATTCTGACAGAGGACAGAGCGATCAGGGACACAGCAACTGCTATTCCCAGGAAACTGAGACACGCAGGGAAGCAGCCCCAGTGGGGGGGAGACGGAACTACACTCACGACAGATACAGGCAGACTGAAACACCGCCTCCCAGATCGCCGTGCCC
>NW_025198616.1:0-5654 GCF_004010195.1 Chiloscyllium plagiosum
TTTGGAATCAGTTGAGGACTGGGGCTGGAGCTGTACATGGCCCCAATATTTTTGTCCCGTTCGATGGGTCAGGGGATAATGTACAGTTTCGGCCTGTCAGGTGAACTCCGATGTTGGCGGCACGGTGGCACGGTGGTTAGCACTGCTGCCTCACAGCGCCAGAGACCCGGGTTCAATTCCCACCTCAGGCGACTGACTGTGAGGTGTTTGCACATTCTCCCCGTGTCTGCGTGGGTTTCCTCCCGGTGCTCCGGTTTCCTCCCACAGTCCGAAGATGTGCAGATAAGGTGAATTGGCCTTGCTAAATTGCCCGTCGTGTTAGGTAAGGGGTAAATGTAGGGGTATGGGTGGGTTGCGCTTCTGCGGCTAGGTGTGGACTTGTTGGGCCGAAGGGCCTGTTTCCACACTGTAATGTAATCTAAAATGGGTGGCAAAGCATGGTTTGTGGGCTGAATGACCAATTTATGCTCTATTTTCTTCTGCTTTAATGTACCTGTGATGCATCATATCCATGTTCTGGACCACATTTTCACAAAAAAGTTGAAGTGAAGTTTGTTTTCACAACTTCCATTTCTGATTTTCTGCAGCAGCTGCTCGAAGAGCGGCTGCGTGGACCAGGGGCCTGTCGGGGGTGGGGGTGAGTCGCTGATTTGAGCTTTTCCATTTGACATCGGAGAGCAGAGGTTGCTGGGAAATGAGTGACTTTTTTTTATTTCCCTCCAGCTATATACGTGAGTGTTTTCTAAACCCAAGACCCTACATTTGTCGGGCCTCTCACCCAAACACCTCCTCTGACCTTAAACACCAGAGACACATCAGGTAAGCATCTCTTCTTTTTTACTTTGTGATAAAGGGGCTAACAGGGATGGCACTATAGGGAGAGGAATGTTCCTCCTGCATTATGTTTGAGGTGAGGGACGCCATTAGAGTCCCATCCAAGTACATCTGCAGGAAGTGCACCCAACTCTCGCTCCTCCACGACTGCATTAGGCAACTGGAGCAGGAGGTGGAGGCTGTGATAGATAAGACTTACAGATTAATTACTCTTAGGCACGAAGAAAGCTAGGTAACTATTAGAAGGGAGCAAAACAGTCAGTGGAGAGATCCCCTGTGGTCGTTCCCCTGAAAAGCAAGTATACCGTTTTGGATAATGTTTGGGGGACGACTTACCAGAGGCACGCAGTGGGTGTAGGTGTCTGGCACAGAGCCTGTCCCTGTTGCACAGAAGGGAAGGAGGGAAAGATGAGAGTGTTAGTGATTAGGGACTCAATAGTGAGAGGCTCAGATAGAAGATTTGTTGTGAACAAATGAGACTCATGGTTGATGTGTTGCTTCCCAGGTGCCAGGGTCCGTGATGTCTTGGATCATGCCTTTGGGGTCCTGAAGGGAGGGGGTGACCAGCCCTAAGTCGTTGTCCATGTAGGTACCAACGACATAGGTAGAAAGAGGGATAGGGATGTAAGGCAGGATTTCAGGGAGCTAGGGTGGAAGCTAAGAGCTAGAACAGAGTTGTTATCTCTGGTTTGTTACCCATGCCACGTGATAGCGAGGCAAGGAATAGAGAGAGATATCAGCTGAACACGTGGCTGCAGGGATGGTGCAGGAGGGAGGGCTTCAGATACTTGGATAATTGGGGCTCATTCTGGGGACGGCGGGACCTCTACAAACAGGATGGTCTTCACTTGAACCAGAGAGGTACTAATATCCTGGGTGGAAAATTCGCTCATGCTATTCAAGCAGGTTTAAACTAGCTCAGCAGGAAGATGGGAATCTGAGGTGTAGTTCCAGGGAGCAGGAGGACGTGAGTAGGGAGGACTTGGACAGGATTTCACAGTCACAGGAATGTGCTGGCAGACAACAAGTTGGTTTGAAGTGTGTCTACTTCAACGCCAGAAGTGTCCGAAATAAGGTAGGTGAGCTTGCAGCATGGATAAGTAACTGGGACTTTGATGTTGTGGCCATTTCAGAGACATGGATAGAGCAGGGTCAGGAATGAATGTTGCAGGTTCCAGGGTTTAGAAGGAGAGGATTGGCAAAATAATTCTGCACAGGATTGAAAGGAACAGGGTGGTCATTATGGGGGACCTTAACTTCCTCAACATTGACTGGAAATGCTATAACGTTGGATGGATCAATTTTTGTCCAATGTGTACAGGAGGGTTTCCTGACACAGTACGTCAAAATGCCGACAAGAGGGGAGGCCGTACTGGATCTGGTGCTTGGTAATGAACCAGGTTAGGTGTTGGATTTAGTTGTAGGTGAGCACTTTGGAGAGAGTGACCATAATTTAGTTACATTTAGTTTAGCGATGGAAAGAGATAGGTACATTCCACAGGTCAAGAGTTATCGATGGGGCAAGGGCAATTATAATGCGATTAGGCAAAACCTAGGATGCGTGGAATGGAGTTGGAAAATACAGGGGATGGGGACAATCAAAATGTGGAGCTGGTATAAGGAACAGATATTGCGTGTCCTTGATAGGTATATCCCTGTCAGGCAGGGAGGAAGTGATAAGGTAGCAGAACCATGGTTTACTACAGAAATTGCATCTCTTGTTAAGCGGAAGAAGGAGGCTAAGAGGACGATGAAACAAGATGGTTCAGATGAGGTGATAGAAAATTACAAATTAGCGAGGAAGGATTTAAAGAGAGAGTTAAGCAGAGCAAAGAGAGGACAATGATCAGTCTTTGCTGAAAATGTGTTGCTGGAACAGCGCAGCAGGTCAGGCAGCATCCAGGGAACAGGAGAATCGACGTTTCGGGCATAAGCCCTTCTTCAGGAATGAAGAAGGGCTTATGCCCAAAACGTCGATTCTCCTGTTCCCTGGATGCTGCCTGACCTGCTGCGCTGTTCCAGCAACACATTTTCAGCTCTGATCTCCAGCATCTGCAGACCTCACTTTCTCCTCAATGATCAGTCTTTAGCAAATAGAATAAAGGAGCACCCTAAAGCTTTCAATAGGTATGTGAGGAATAAAAGGATGATTAGGGTAGGAATAGGGCCAATCAAAGACAGAAGTGTGAAGTTGTGTGTGGATCCTGTAGAGATTAGAGAGCTTCTAAACAAATACGACTCATTGGTTTTCACTCAGGAAAAGGAGAATATTGTGGAGGAGAAGAATCAGGTACAAGATTTTAGACTAGAAAGGATCGAGGTTAGTAATGAACAGGTGTTATCAATTCCAGAAGGAGTGAAAGTAGACAAGTCCCCTGGACCGGATGGGATTTATCCGAGGTTTCTCTGGGAAGTGAGGGAGGTGGTGTTGGAGCTTTTGGCTTTGATCTTTGAGTCATCATTGTCTACAGGTTTAATACCACAGGACTGGAGGATTGCAAATGTTGTGCCCTTGTTAAAGAAGGGCAGTAGAGATGACCCAAGTAATTATAGACCAGTGAGCCTTACTTCTGTTGTAGGAAAATGTTTCGAGAGGATTATGAAAGATTGGATTTATAATCATCCAGCAAGCAACAGTTTGATTGCAGATAATCAACATGGTTTCGTCAAGGGCAGGTCATATCTCACAAAGCTCATTGAGTTTTTTTGAGAAGGTGACCAAGCATGTGGATGAGATTAGGGCAGTTGATGTGGTATACATGGACTCCAGTAAAGCCTTTGATAAGGTTCCACATGGTAGGCCATTGAAGAAAATGCAGATGCATTGAATTGATTGTGATTCAGCAGTTTCTGTAGGAAGGCAACGAGTGGTGGTTGATGGAAAATATTCAACCTGGAGTCCAGTTACTCATGGTATGCCACAAGGATCTGTTTTGAGACCATTGCTGTTTGTCATTTTTATAAATGACTTGGACGCAGACATAGTGGATGGGTTAGTAAGTTTGCAGATGATACTAAAATCGGTGGAATAGTTGACAGTGTGGAAGAATGTTACAGGTTGCAAGGGGACTTGGATAAACTGCAGAACTGGGCTGAGAGGTGGCAAATGGAGTTCACTGCAGCTAAATATGCAGTGATTCACTTTAGGAAGAATAACAAAAAGGCAGAGTACTGGGTCAATGGATAGACTCTTGGTAGTGTAGAGGGAGATTGGTGTCCATGTACCTGAACATAGATTCGTGAAAGTTACCACCCAGGTTGATAGTGCTATTAAGAAGGCATACGGTGTGTTAAGTTTCATTGGTAAAGGATTGAATTGTGGAGCCGCAATGTCATGCTGCAACTATACAAAACACTATTGTGGCCACACTTGAAATATTGTGTACAGTTCTGGTCGCCCCATTACAGGAAGGATGTGGAAGCATTCGAAAAGGTGCAAAGGAGATTTACCAGGATGTCGCCTGGTCTTCTGCGGAAAGGCTGAAGACTTGGGTCTGTTCTCACTGGAAAGAAGAAGGCTAAGAAGGGATTTGATAGAGATATACAAGATAATCAGAGGACAGGTAGAGTAGACAGTGAAAGCCTTTTTCCTAGGGTTAAGGATGTCAGCATGTACGAGGGGGCATAACTACAAAGTCAGGGGTGATAGATTTTAGACAGATGTCAGAGGCAGGTTCTTTATTCAGAGAGTGGTAAGCGCATGGAATGTCCTGCCAATGTAATTAATTCAGCCACATTAGGGAGATTTAAACAATCCTTAGATAAGCACATGGTTAATGATGGGATAGTGTAGGGGGATGAACTTAGATTAGTTCACAGGTCAGCGCAACATTGAGGGCCCAAGGGCCTGTTCTGCGCTGCATTGTTCTATGTTCTAACTCCCTGGTGACCACAATATTTATCAGGTTCAAATCTGATGACTTTGCAACATTTCAGGTATCTCCACTCTGTCTCTTTGAAGTCCAAATTAATCTTCAATTATTGTTTATCATTTTGTCAGGTTAGATGATGTTTCAGACTTCTAGTTTCATTTTTGCAGTTTTTAAATAGAACAATCTTGTTCTAATCTGGAAAGTGATGCATTTTTTTGTTTCCTCTCTATTTTTATGAAATGTGAGTGCCTTTAGAGTTGAACTGTGGACGAAATTAATAAATTCTTCAGCCAATTTTACAGAATGGTTCCTGTTGAAGCTTAGATTTGGAATGTGTGACATTTATCTGCTGGCATTTCTATTCTTGTCTGACAGCGTTTTCTCAGTAACAATTCAAATTTCATACCTGAGCCCAGACAAGATAACACATCCTTGAATTCCCATAGATAAATCAGTGGAGTCAATGGTATGAAATAACACTGAATAGGGGTCCATGGCACCACATGGAGAAACACTGTACATTCACTGCACAATCTGATAGTAATGTTGTTTTGCAGGACAAGGAAAACGCCTTGCGTAATTGACAATTTTCTGTTCATAGCTGAAAATGTGTTTCTGGAAAAGCGCAGCAGGTCAGGCAGCATCCAAGGAACAGGAGAATCGACGTTTCGGGCATAAGCTCTCTGTTCATGGCCATCAATCTATGTGTAGCTCGAAAACATACCACATCTGCATCCTCAAAGCAGTCTGAGCTTTTGAAGTATTGAAGGATGGACAATGGTGTCACCATTAAACAAATAATTTCCTGCAATGCTTTGGCATATTCAACAATAGCTTCACTGAGATGTTACATCTTTACACAGTAACTTTCACAATGGCTCCGTGTTTGAGTGGTTGAGTTGAGCACCAACCACATATTATCATCCTCAGTACTCCTCTCATATCAAA
>NW_025198617.1:0-2867 GCF_004010195.1 Chiloscyllium plagiosum
CCTACCATAACTACCCTATTATTCTTACAGATAGTGGAGATCTCTGTACAAATTTGTTTCTCAATTTCCCTTTGACTATTAGGGTGGTCTATAATACCATCCCAATAAGGTGATCATCCCTGTCTTATTTCTCAGTTCCACCCAAATGACTTCCCTGGATGTATTCCCAGGAATATCCTCCCTAAATACAGCCACAATGCTATCTCTTAATTAAAAACTCCTGTCTCCCCCTTTCCATCCTTCCTATGTAGCCTGGGACATTTAGCTGCCAGTCCTGCCCATCCCTGAGCCACATCTCCATAACCGCTACGATATCTGCGGAACAACGCTTTGCTGTTCGCCAATAATTGCACGATGCTCGGCGCAGTTCCCGACTCCTCAGATACTGAAGCAGTCTGTGGTCCAAATGATTCTGGATTAGTGGCGCTGGAAGGGCACTGCAGTTCAGGCAGCATCCGAGGAAACAGACCTGGACAATATCCAGGCTCCTCTCCAAACCACTCCTTGTCCTGGCTGGGAAATGTATCGCCACCGGCTCAATCTTGGAATTCTCTTGTGTGTTCCAGGAGCCTACGACAGCTTTCATAACAATAATGACCACTCACTGGCTCGACGCTTGGTTTTTGTAAGCAATCCGTTCAAAGCCCTGTCCCACGTGGAGGGAGCAGTCCACTTGTTGAGAATTGCACACACACCCTCCTTCATTAAAGCTGTTTAACTGCACAGTCCACCCTCGGCAACTCCTGAGAATTCATCTCACTGTGTCGCTTTGACAACTGGACCTCACACAAACAAAAAAGTCTCGGCGTGGAATGAATCGCGATGATCCTGACTCACGCAGTAGCTGGCTCCATTCTCGCCTTCGAGTGGGACAGGTCTCCATTATCTGACTCATGAGGCAGGCTCACTGAGAGGGATTCGACTTACCATTGACAGCCCAGTTCATCCACAAAATAGCAGGGGCAAAGAGGAGTCACCGTGCAAAAGGTAATAGTTTGCGTTAAAGTCTTTCGTACTTTAGACTAGGAAACTAAAGGAATTAAAAGTTCAACAGTCTTCAATGAATCCTCCACTTATCTTGTTCTGCTGTCTGTTATCAACATGGCCGCTGCAGATAACGCCTCTCCGACCGCCCCCGGTTCCTTGGGAACAGGCCCAGGGAAGATCCACTAGCAAGCCGAGTCAGGATCCACCATGAGCTGCAGAGAGACCAGGCCGGGGTTCACCACGACCCGCTGAGAGACCAGGCCAGGGTTCACCGCGACCCGCTGAGAGACCAGGCCGGGGTTCACCACGACCCACTGAGAGACCAGGCCGGGGTTCACCACAACCCGCTGAGAGACCAGGCCAGGGTTCACCGCGACCCGCTGAGAGACCAGGCCGGGGTTCACCGCGACCCGCTGAGAGACCAGGCCGGGGTTCACCACAACCCGCTGAGAGACCAGGCCGGGGTTCACCACAACCCGCTGAGAGACCAGGCCGGGGTTCACCGCGACCCACTGAGAGACCAGGCCAGGGTTCACCGCGACCCGCTGAGAGACCAGGCCAGGGTTCACCACGGCCTGATGAGAGACCAGGCCAGGGTTCACCACGACCTGATGAGAGACCAGGCCAGGGTTCACTGCGACCCGCTGAGAGACCAGGCCGGGGTTCACCACAACCCGCAGAGGCGAGGCCGGGGTTCACCGCGACCCACTGAGAGACCAGGCCGGGGTTCACCACGACCCGCTGAGAGACCAGGCCGGGGTTCACCGTGACCCACTGAGAGACCAGGCCGGGATTCACCACGACCCGCTGAGAGACCAGGCCGGGGTTCACCACGACCCGCTGAGAGACCAGGCCAGGATTCACCGCGACCCACTGAGAGACCAGGCCGGAGTTCACCGCGATCCGCTGAGAGACCAGGCTGGGATTCACCGTGACCCACTAAGAGACCAGGCCGGGATTCACTGCGACCCGCTGAGAGACCAGGCTGGGATTCACCGTGACCCACTAAGAGACCAGGCCGGGGTTCACTGCGACCCACTGAGAGACCAGGCCGGGGTTCACCGCGACCCGCTGAGAGACCAGGCCGGGGTTCACCGCGACCCGCAGAGGCCAGGCCAGGGTTCACCACGACCCGTTGAGAGACCAGGCCGGGATTCACAACGACCCGCAGAGACACCAGGCCGGGATTCACCGTGACCTGCTGATAGAGCAGGCCGGGGTATGCCGCAACCCGCTGAGAGACCAGGCCTGGGTTCACCGCGACCCGCTGAGAGACAAGGCCGGGGTTCACCACGACCCACTGACATACCAGGCCGGGATTCGCCACGACCCGCAGAGACACCAGGCCGGGATTCACCGCGACCCGCTGATAGAGCAGGCCAGGGTGTGCCGCGAACCGCTGAGAGACCAGGCAGGGGTATGCCGTGACCTGCTGAGAGACCAGGCCGGGGTTCACCGCGACCCACTGAGAGACCAGGCCGGGGTTCACCGTGACCCACTGAGAGACCAGGCCGGGGATTCACCGCGACCCGCTGAGAGACCAGGCCGGGGATTCACCGCGACCCACTGAGAGACCAAAGTGGGGAGAAAAGAAGAAAGAGGAGAGGAGTTCTGGTTGGCACGTTGCGCTCTACCTACTGTGTCAGGAGCAGGGCAGTTGGGAAGGGGCATGGATTGGTTGAATAGACAACGCCTTTCCCCCGAGGGTAGGCGAGTCCAGAACTAGAGGGACATAGATTTAGGGTGAGAGGGGAAAGATATAAAAGAGACCTAAGGGACAACCTTTTTCCACCCAGAGGGTGGTACGTGTATGGAATGAGCTTCCAGAGGAAGTGGTGGAGGCTGGTACAATGACAGCATTTAAAAGGCATCTGGATGGG
>NW_025198617.1:2979-5654 GCF_004010195.1 Chiloscyllium plagiosum
TTCACCGCGACCCGCTGAGAGACCAGGCCTGGGTTCACCGCGACCCACTGAGAGACCAGGCCGGGGTTCACCGCGACCCACTGAGAGACCAGGCCGGGGTTCACCGCGACCCGCTGATAGACCAGGCCGGGGTTCACCGCGACCCGCTGAGAGACCAGGCCGGGGTTCACCGCGACCCACTGAGAGACCAGGCCGGAGTTCACCGCGACCCGCTGAGAGACCAGGCTGGGGTTCACCGCGACCCACTGAGAGACCAGGCCGGAGTTCACCGCGACCCGCTGAGAGACCAGGCCGGGGTTCACCGCGACCCGCTGAGAGACCAAAGTGGGGAGAAAAGAAGAAAGAGGAGTGGAGTTCTGGTTGGCACGTTGCGCTCTACCACCTGTGTCAGGAGCAGGGCAGTTGGGAAGGGGCATGGATTGGGTGGATAGACAACGCCTTTCCCCCGAGGGTAGGCGAGTCCAGAACTAGAGGGGCATAGGTTTAGGGTGAGAGGCGAAAGATATAAAAGAGACCTAAGGGACAACTTTTTTCCACCCAGAGGGTTGTACGTGTATGGAATGAGCTGCCAGAGGAAGTGGTGGAGGCTGGTACAATGACAACATTTAAAAGGCATTTGGATGGGGACATGAATAGGAAGGGTTTGGAGGGATATGGGCCGGGTGCTGCCAAACGGGACTGGATTAGGTTAGGATATCTGGGCAGGTTGCATTGAAGGAGAAAGTGAGGGCTGCAGATGCTGGAGATCAGAGTCGGGAATGTGTTGCTGGAAAAGCACAGCAGGTCAGGCAGCATCCAGGGAGCAGGAGAGTCAATGTTTCCTATTGGACTGAAGGGTCTGTTTGCATGCTGTACAGCTCTGTGACTCTCACGTCAAAAAATTCACAAAGGGGAGGTGACAGCGTCTGAACTGAGTTGAGATTGGAGATGGAGGGGTTAATGAGGCAGATATCAGTCCAAGTCTCTGCACCGCCCGCGCGTTTGAACGGGGCAGAGGCCAGAGGTGCTGGGAGACAATTAAATCACTGAAAAGCTATTCCCACCCCAGTAACAAACCACTTCCCTTGTACAAAACTAAACAAAATCTCCAGTCCGTATCAGAGGGATAAGGACGAGTGGCCTTGATAAATACACACTCGTCTGCGTGCTCTCCCTCCCCTGACCAGCTGTTCCCAATAGCAAACAGGACGCCTTTGTGTGGATTTCAGTGGGTCATTGTATGGATATCAACACTCAAACTCGTAACATGCTAACAGGACTAGACAGGCTGAGAAACAGCGAGGAAGAGTCCAGAATCAAAAGCTGCTAGTTTAAGGTTAAGGGGCAAGTTGTACCAGACTCTTCCTGTGGGCCTGAAGGGGTGGGTTTTGCCCCCTTTCAGCTTCCACTTGCTCTGTGTAAAACAAAAACTTGCTTCACACGTTTCCTTTAAGCTTTCCCCCTTCACCTTTAACCTACGCCCCCTTGGTATGAGACACTTCCAACCTACAGCACAACAACAGGCCCTTCAGCCCTCCTAAGCGTGTGCTGACACATTTTGACCGTCCATACAAAAACTGTCTTCCCTGACTGGATCCGTAACCCCTATTCCAGTATCCGTCCAGGGGGAATGCTGCTGTTGTATCGGCTTTATCTGGCAGTGCGTTCCAGGACTCCTCACCCTCACACCTTGAAGCTGTGTCCCCTAGTGACTGACCCTGGGTAAAAGCCCCATACTTTCCACTCTGTCCATGCCGTTCGCAATCTTAGAAACTTCCCTCAGCCTCTGATGTTCCAGTGAAACCAATCCAAGTTTGTCAAATCTCTCCTTGTAGCTAACTCACTCCCTGGCCCACCTCTTCCGCATCCTCTCCAAAGCGTCCACATCCTTCTGTCAGTGTGGCATGAAGAGGCATTCTGGGAGATAATGGGACTCCTCGGTCAGATGGGGGCGAAGACCGAGATACCGCAAATTTCGAGAGGGTCTTTCTATAAAGGGTCCAACTGTCAGTCCGCAACGGATTGGGTGTGTACATCAGTAAGACAGTGGACCACGATAATGTTAACACAGCCTGGGGAACAGGCCATCAAGATGTCCAGCACCAAAACAGAGCCTTCAGCCAAACCTGCCCTCCTGTCGACATGTTATGCCACTTTCAAGGGACAGTGTACCTGCATCCCAGGGTCAACAGGACCTGTGGAGGGGCGTCCTGGGTCCATATGAAGCTAAAGTTGCCATAATCTTTACAGGACCACAGGGCCGTACTCTCACCAGAGAGAGAGAGACTCACTGGAGGGGGGTTAACCCCTGAGGGTCACCACGCCACAAGCGAGGGGAAAGGTTGAGAAGGAGAGTTTTTCCTGGTCACCTCAGCCGGGGTGGGAATTGAACCCACACCATTGACATCACGCTGCTTTGCAAACCCTCCATTACCCACGTTGCCCACCCAGGGTCCTCAAGAGGAGTCCTTGGGGGAGTGGGAAGGTACGTTAGAGCGTTTGGCCATGGTGCGGTGGGGTTATTGAGTTATCACAAAATTCCAACAGTGTAGAAGGAGGCCATTCAGCCCATTACCACCCATTGAAGGACATCCCACTCAGACCCACCCTATAAACCCCACATTTCCCATGGCCAATCCACCCTAACCTGCACATCAATGGGTTCTATGGGACAATTTCCCATGGCCAATCCACCC
>NW_025198618.1:0-239 GCF_004010195.1 Chiloscyllium plagiosum
AAAGATAGTTATCTTTCACCCAGACGGTGTTGGTGGAGGAATTTAAGACCTGAGAGGAGAGCTATCACGGGTATCCTTACAGCCATTAAACAGTGCTTGGACGAGCAATTGGAAGTGTCAAAACATTCCAGGCTATGGACCTGGTGTGGGAAAGTGGGACTACAGTAGATCGTGCTGTATTTCTGACAAAGTGCAGCAAGTCAGGCAGCATCAAAGTAACAGGAGAATAGACGTTTCGG
>NW_025198618.1:2748-5654 GCF_004010195.1 Chiloscyllium plagiosum
TATCTCCTATACATAAAAAGCAGAACAAATCCAATCCGGCCAATTACCAACCCATCAGTAAAGTGATGGAAGGTGTTAGTGCTTTCAAGCAGCTACTGCTCAGCAATAACCTGGTCAATGACGCTCAGTTTGGGCTCCATCAGGGCCACTCAATTCCTGATCTCATTACCTTTGTTCAAACATGGACAAAAGAGCTGAATTCCAGAGGTGGGGTGAGAGTAACAACCCTTTAAAACAAGGCAGCCTTCGACCAAATATAGCATCAAGGCACCTTAGCAAAACTGGCATCAATGGGTATCAGGGGCAAACTCCCCGCTGGTTAAAATCACACCTGACACGAAGGAAGATGGTCATGGTTGATAAAGATCACTCAACGCAGCTCTAGGACAAGCCATTAGGAGTCCCTCGGGCAGTGGCCTCGGCCAAAGCATCTTCAGGGCTGCTACATCAATGACCTTTCCTCCATTATAATGTCAGAAGTGGGGAGGTTCGCAAATGATTGCACAATGCTCAGCAACATTTGTGGCTCCTTAGATGTTGAAGCAGTCCATGTCCAAACCCGACAAGATCTGGACAGTATACAGGCTGACAAGTGGTAAGTAATATTCAGGCCACACAAATGCCAGACCGTGACTATCAGCACTAAAATACAATCTACCAACTGCCCCTTGGCATTCAATGGTGTTACTATCACTGAATCCACAGTGGTCTGCAGCAGTTCAACAAGGCAGCTCACCACCACCTTCTCAAGGGGCAACCAGGGACAGGCAATAAATGCTGGCCCAGCCAGTCACATCCAGATTCAGGAAATAAATATATATTTTTTAAAACAATTAACATGGGAAGGTTGCTTAGGTATCATAGGGATCGGTGCTCAGGCCCCAGCTGTTCACAGTATCCATTAACAATTGGTTGCGGGAATCAAATACAATATATCCCAACCTGCTGACACAACTAAAGGATGTTGGATTCTGAGTGGGTGAGTAGGTTGAAAAATGCTTCAGGATGACTAAGACAAGTGAATTGAATGGGCAAATACGTTGCAGATGGAGAGCAATGTAGGTAGAGGTGAAGGTGTGCCCTTTGGTGGGAACAATAGACTGGAAGCCTATAGTTTGAAAAGGGATTATTTGAAAGGTGTTGATCTACAAAGCGACGTGTGCTCCTTTTTGTTGTTTCCTTCTGCGCAGCCCTCCGAGGTCCCTGCACCGCAGTGAGGTCTGAACCCAGAAGGCAATACTGGAAATGGCACAGGCACACTGCCCAGTGTACATAGACCCACCAAGTGGGAGCTGGAAAATTGCAAAGGATCTGGATTTCCCTGGACACCAGTCACTGAAAGCAAAATTGCAGGAAAGAGAGCAGTTAGGAAGATAAATGGGATTTGAATCCAGCAGAAAGGGTGTCTTACTGCAGCTGTACAGGGCCTTAGTGAGACCCCATCTCGAACATTGTACAATATTGTGTGCAGTTTTGGTTTCTGTACCAAACAAAGGACAAACCTGACATTGAGGGAGAGCAGTGAAGGATGACCAGACCGATCTTTATGATGACAGGCTTGTTGTGGGAGCAGTCTTTGGGGCGACTGGGCATGTATTTCATGGGCTTTAGGAAAATGGGTGGAGATCTCAGTGAGATATATAAAACTCTGACAGGGTGAGACAGATTGGAAGCAGGGATGATAATTCCCCAGGCTGTGGTGTCTAAAACAAGGGGCCACAGTATAATGTACAGATAGGCCATTCTGCATTGATATGACAATAAATCTCTGCACTCAGAATGGTGAACATGGGGAATGCGCTGGAACCTGGAAGCCAACACACTGAATACAAATACGGATTTAGAGCCAGTAAAGGGATGGTGGGAGAGCAGGAGAACGGTTTAGAATAAAAGGCCAACCATATTATACTGAATTGGTTAGCAAACTTGATGGACCAAAGGGAGTACTGTACTTCCTATTTATAGCTTCCCAAAGTTAATCATATTAACGGATATATTCATTGTGCGGGATAAGTGCATTGAGGAGATGTTTGAACATGAACTGGAATGGGGGAGGCTCAATGTGTTGTATGACCTCCATCTTTACCGGTGTTTCTGTGTCGGCTGTGGGATATTTGTCACAAACTCTCAGATGTTAGGAAGGAGATCTCTGCAGGGTCGATAGGATTTTGTTTACTGTTCTCTTTTCCGATACGGAGGCTGGTGCCAGGTGTTCGGTCTGGTTTTATCCTTTAAGACGTCGGAACAGTTTGATGCAATTGAGTGTCTTTCTTGGCCGATTCAGAGACCATTGAAGCGTTTAACACATGTCTGTGTGTCTGGAGTCACTTTTAGGCCAGACCAGGAATGTACGGGAGATTCACTTCCTGCAAGTACATTGAGGAAAGAAATTGGTGTGTACAATCGACATTGACTTCAAGGTCATATTACAGACACCAGATTTTACTTGTTACTATTTTATTAACACCAGCTGCCAGAGCATTAGCCTGGTCTGGATTAGTAAACCAGTGACCTTTCCACAACAGCACCGTCTCCACATGGGAACCCATCGGAAACCACATTGAGCAGGTTATTTCTGTGCTGCTTGACAGCTTTGCCAAAAAGAACTCCCACCAAATTGGCTATCGTGATTGTATTGAGGGAGAGGTAATTGGTCAGATTGCAAATATTCCCGTTTTCGGGGATGGGACATGGCTGAGTAATTTTCCACATTGCCAGGGAGATGTCAGAGTTGGAGCTGGAATGAAACAGCTTCCCCAGGGGCACGGCTTGTTGTGCAGCACAAGTCTTCAGTCCTATTGCAGGAATGGTGTCAGGGCCGATTGCCTTTGTCGTATCTACTGTGTTCAGTTGTTTCTTCGTGTCACGTGCACCGAATCGAATTGGTTGAAGACGGCATCTGTGAT
>NW_025198619.1:0-5654 GCF_004010195.1 Chiloscyllium plagiosum
TACTTTCAGTCATCCCGGGCCTAAATTCTGAAATTCAATACTGACACCTGTTCTTTCTCCATCAGGTCACAATTCTAAATTCATTTAATCAGTTTGTGCAGATGTATTAAGAAACACTTCTGTGGGATTTATACCTAGAACTTTGTGCCCGAAGGTAGGGACACAAGCACCCCTCGATAATACGCATAAAGCTGTAACATGATTCTCCTGTGTGTTTGCTCATCAGCCTGTTCTGACATTCTGTGACATACCTCTGCAACAGGCAGGACTTGAACCCAGACCTTCTAATACGGAGCTAGGAACACTACCACACAAGTTCAGGAATTGGAATCAAATCGAGAGCTCTGGCTCAGAGGCAGGGACACTACTCACTACATTACCATACCCATATTTTGGATCATATTTTAAGTACCTGCTTTCAGCTCCATGGGGATTTATTATAATCAGGTTACCATTACTGAACGATACAAAACACTTTGTATTGTTAAACAAGTGCAAGACATTTGTCTCAATTGTAAGATATTGAGTCCACGTGCTGTGCCATCGAAATTAACTATGACCATCTTTAATCACTATTATCTGTAGTCTACAATATTAGGAAAAGAAGTCTGCAGACACACTCTGCACTATGAAGGATCTCAAATAGATATTTATTACTGAACACCAGAGACGGAGAAAGATCATAATTTCTGGTCACAAAAACACCGACCAGTATTACACACCAATAACGTGCATGACTGCCCTCTTCCTAAATCCATGAAATGATACCAGGGCGCTGATTACTGTCCAGCCTCTCCTCCCCACTGACAGTGTCTGCAATCAGTCCCTCTTCCCCTAACCACACAAGGCAAACCAAGTTCAGGGTCTTTGTGAAAATCAAGGCCGGAATGTGCAGGCTTCCTGGAGAGGGGGAGGGAATTTTAAAATTAAACGTGGAAGGTGAGGAGGTGGTAATATCACACACTGGGCTGAGGAGCAGCAGATGGAGTTTAGTTTGGATTAATGCGAGGTATTGGATTTAGTAAATCAAACAAGAGCAGGACCTATACAATTGAAAGTAGGGTCTTTGGCATTGTTGCAGATCAGAGACCGAGGCCGTCAGGTACAATTCTTTAAAATTTGCACCTCATATAGATATTGCAGTTAAGGTGGTGTTTAGGAAACTTGTCTTCATTGGTCAGACCTTTGAGTATTGGAATTGGGACGTCATGTTGAGTTTGTACAGGACATTGGTGAGACCTCTTCTGGAATACTGTGTCCAGTCTGGTCACCCTGCCCGCTCATTCCATAGGCACACTACCCTCTGGGTGAACACATTACACCTTAGGTCACTTTTGAATGTTTACTCTCTCACGTTGACCCTATGTCCGTTAGTTTTGGTCTCCCCTACCCTTAGAAAACACCTTGACTATTCACTTTCATATTATTGACCTTGATATTATTAAGCTGGAGAGGGTGTTGAAGAGATTAACCTGAATGTTGCTGACAATGGAGGGATTGAGATATAAGGAGAGGCTGGATAGTCTGGAACTTTTTTCACTGAAGAATATGAGATTAAGGGGTAACTTTACACAGGTTTATAAAATAATGAGGGGTATAGATAAGCTGGAGGGCTGATGTATTTTCCTTAGTGTTGGGGATTCAAAACTGACGGATATTTTAAGGTCCGAAGAAAAAAGAGTTAGAAAAGTCATGAGAGGTAATTATGTTAGACAGAAGCTGGCATGTGTATGGAATGAACTTGAGCTGAAAATGTGTTGCTGGAACAGAGCAGCAGGTCAGGCAGCATCCAAGGAACAGGAGAATCGACGTTTCGGGCATAAGCCCTTCTTCAGGCTTATGCTCGAAACGTCGATTCTCCTGTTCCTTGGATGTTGCCTGACCTGCTGCTCTGTTCCAGCAACACATTTTCAGCTCTGATCTCCAGCATCTGCAGTCCTCACTTTCTCCTATAGAATGAACTTCCAGAGGAAGTGGTGAAAGCAGGGTCAGTTACATCATTTAAAGGACATTTATATCAGTCCATGGATAAGACATCAGTTTGGATGGTGATGTGAGCAGCTGTCCTCTCCCTCCCCCTCTCTGAATGAATCCCTGTTGGTTTTCACTCTCTGCCAGTGCCTGTGCAGTGGCATGGGTAAGCCAGCAGAGGGTGGCATTGCATCACTTTAAGCACCACAGAGACTGCTAGACCTGCCCCACACAGAGACACACAGATACACACACAGCAATTGTTCCGACACAGCATTGAGCTCATCTGGTAATTCAAACTAAACGTAAAGAAATGCTCAGTTCGCCTCGTAAACTGTTAAAATATGAGTGACAGAGAACTCCCAAATTCCACTGTTTAAATAAACTCATCAGTTTATTTTTATAACTCTGAAAGTGAACATTTTACATCAACTATTCACAAATCTGAGATCCCCTTTCTCTTAACTGCTTATTCCCCAATTCCAACTCTATAACGATATACACTTTCAATAAGGTGCTTATTAAAATTACTTTAACTTAATTTCAAAACCACACAGCAGCTGTTGTTTCTGTCTCTTCTTCTGTGAGAAGATCTCCCTGGGTCATCTTCTTTCTTTTTACTGCGGATATGTTTCATATGAAAAGGTACCTTTGATAGAGAGTGTTTCCTAATCTCTTGGATCTATTGATAGCATTTGCTCTGTCTGCAATTTTCAAAATGCCTGCATTTTAAATATCCATAACATCGGATTATCACGTTCAATTTTCGAAACCAATAAATTCAAACTTGGTTTGCTTTTAGTACCCTTGGGCATAAATTCTACTGATTGGTAATTTCGAATTGTTGTCCAAGGAGCAACCATCTCAGGGATCTATTTCACAGCCAAATGTTACACATTTTCAGTTGTCCTTGACACTCTGGGTCTGCCATTCTCTCATATCACAGGTGCTTGGAAGCTCTCAGTTCAGAACAGCTTTCCCTCTCTCTTAAAGGTACAGTACACACTTTCAACTTTATAACATTAATACCCTGATGTCAATGAAGATAGGTTAAGCCTATCATATTTTTCTTGCTGTGTGGTTTGTCAATATTGCATCCACTCCATTTCGTGTGTGTTAGGACTTTTGTTGCTCCATTGACAGCATATCATTATTCGACTCTGTCCACGGGGACATATCAGTATTTCACTTGCTCACACGTGTGTGTGGCATGATTTCAGCTGTTTCTTGGGGACTGTGGCACTATGACAATCTCAATGTTTGTAGATGGCACCAAATCTGGAAGAATTGTAAAGTCTTTGGAGGATAGTGTGGAACTCTAACAGGACAGTGATAGGTTGGTGTCGTGATCAGATATAAGGCAGATGGGGATCAATGCAGAGCAGTGTGAGATGATCTACTGTAGTAGGAAGGACAATGAACGGCAGTTTAATACAGGCCATACTGTTATCAACGGGGTGCAGAAACAGAGAGCGCTGCGTGTATATGAGCACACATTGTTGAAGATGTCTGGTCAAGTGAGGAGAGCAGTAACTCTCACTGATTAGTTTCAGTATCTGAGCTGTTTCCAGGAGGAGGTGTTGGGGGGAGTCTCTGTGCTCCCGTCCTGGAAGGTAGTGGTGGTAACGATGTGTTATGAGCCCACCCTCCTGCCCACTGAGACTTTGGGGATTCCATTTGTACCAGAGCGACACAAAAGGGAGATGGCATCAGGGCCATTGCTTCTACGTTGAGCCGGTGGGAAATGGAGCTGCCAGTGGGTTTAAAGTGAGAATTGCCCTTCACTGAACATTGCTCCTTACTCGGTCGGTGGGACGCAGATGTTTCAGAATCTCCACACGAGGCGTTTCGGTCCACTCTGGTTTCAACCATTGTCCTCCCCACATGGCAGAGGGAGGGGGTGAGGGAACGAATATTGAGCACTTCACCATCCGCCCTGGCCCTTTCTGTCCTATTCCAGGCTGTTTCTCCTGGAATGGGATAAAGGGAGGGAAGGGAATGTGGGTGGGAGGGGGTGGCCTTGCTGTTAGTGCTGGTGCAGTGTGACTGGGGGACATGGTGAGGTGTCCAGAAGAAGTAAATCCGCAGTGTTGTATCCATGTAGTGTTATTGTTGTGGAGGGGTAAATTGCAGGGGGACAGAGACAGAGAGAGAGAGAGAGAGACAGAGAGAGGGAGACAGAGAGAGACAGACACAGAGAGAAAGAGACAGAGAGAGAGAGAGAGAAGGTGCTGCATGCAGCAATGAGAGTGGTGGAGCATGAGCCTTGTTCGGAGTCGGTGCTATAACAGATATACCGTGAGTGTGAGGGAGCAGAGAGGGGAAGGTTATTGATGCTTGTCCTGTGCTGCTGGACATTTCTTCAGACTGCAGATAATGCACTGAGCTGTGTGGTGAGCTCAGACCATGCTCAGTGGGTCTGGTGCTGTCTCCTCCTCTGGGAAGAGAATGGCGCCTCTCTGTACTCACCCATCCACCAGGACCTCCGTGCCCATATTAACCAACCGTGGTGTAATTTCCCCTCAGCTGCCATGCTCAGAGTAAACTATGCAGGGCAGCTTTGAACTGAGAAAGTTCAACCATTTGCCCATTTGCCTTTTAAAGATGGCACCAGCGCTAGAGATCACCGAAAATCCAGGGACATCTGGGCGATGATGAGTACCACCCGCCATGATGGGTGTGAGAATCAGACTGGTATTGAATGAAAGGGACACCATGGGAGGGATGGCTAGTTAATGAGATGAGTTCGATAAGATAGCACTGGGAAACTCGCTCAGCCCCGTCCAGACAATCTCTCTGTCACACAATGAAAATGGCACTGAGACAAATTATTGTTAGATTCAGCCCAGAGAGTCATAGATTCTGTTGAAACCACTCCCATTTACAAAGATGTAGAACAAATGCTCATCCAAAACTCTCCACGATCTGACCTGAAACCATCTTTTTCCCATCTTTCCTGGGAAGAATGGCTCATGTTATGGGATGCTATCGAATTGTCTGCATTTCACCATTCAGAAACCTGGGAACACATCGTTCCATGACATTGTCACTCAGTCTCCCCCTCACTGTCTGTTTCCCAAACCCCTCCCATGTGGTGATACTTAAACTCATTCCCCCGCCATCTCTCTCTGGCAGTGATGTTCATACATACAGCACCCCCTTGTCATGGTACAATGGGGATATGGAGCTGTAAATGGGTGGGAGCTGTACATCCTGTCACTTCCAGCCCGGTCTGCAAGTTTCCCCACACTGGGCAGGGATCTAACACAGTGTTACTGAGCAATGCACTGGGGTAGTGTACACAGTCCTACATGCTGGGAGAGTAGATTAGATTAGATTACTTACATGTGGAAACAGGTCCTTCGGCCCAACAAGTTCACACCAACTCGCCGAAGCGCAACCCAAACAAACCCATTCCCCTCCATTTACCCCTTCACCTAACACTACCTAATTCACCTAAACTGCACATTTTTTTTGGACTGTGGGAGGAAACCGAAGCACCTGAAGGAAACCCACGCAGACACAGGGAGAATGTGCAAGATCCACAGTCAGTTGCCTGAGGCGGGAATTGGACCCGCATCTCTGGCGCTGTGAGACAGCAGTGCTAGCCACTGTAACACAATGCCGCCCACTGCCACTGTGCCACAGTTACTGCTCCTGGTTTACAGATCAATGCACTGGGG
>NW_025198620.1:0-5654 GCF_004010195.1 Chiloscyllium plagiosum
CCCTTGCATTGAAATAAATGCAGTTTAATGTATTCATCCTACCTTGTTCCTGCCTGCCCTGACTGTTTGACTCACTTCTGTTCTGAACTGTACCAGTCTCAGATTGATCTCTTTCCTCACTATCTCCCTGGGTCCCAGCCCCCCACCTTACTAGTTTAAATCCTCCCTAGCAAATTTCCCTTTGTCCCCTTCCAATTTAGGTGCAATCTGTCCTTCTTGTACAGGTCACTTCTACCCCAAATTTGTGAGATGGTAGGTAATTGGGATTAAGGCACAGTTCAGTCATGATCTGACAAACAGACTGGAGGAGCTGAATAACCTCAGCCCTTTATTATATTTTTAATTTTCCAACACTCAGTTGGTGTGGTTAAGGGAATGTGAATTTTAATGTTAGTGAAGTCCATAATGTAAATACGACAAATGTAACTGAACCTAATAAAACCAAATGATGTCCTTTGAACATTGAACTGCTTTGTGCTTTGACCTGGTTGGAGTTGGGATGATTGTCTGCATGCTCATTGGTTGTGCTCCTTGGACCATTCTCTCACTTCTTTCCAACATGTGGTTAGATAGTGAGAGGGTGGGAGGGGAGAACTGTGCAGATCTGTCCCCCAAACATGGGAACTTCTGGTTAGAAAAAACCATTGCCTTGAGATGTAAAGTGGTTTCAAGATAAACCCCTCTGCCCCCCCAGCATACTCCTACCAAATGTTCAGGCTATCAAAAACAAAATGGAAAATGGACAAACTCAGATCTAGACTTACCATCCAGAGGAAACTGAGAGACTGTTGTGTTCTCTGTTTCACAGAAACTTGGGTCACCCCTGCCATTCTCAACTTCGCCCTCCAATCCATACATCTCATGGACCACACCCTGTCCTCGGCTGAGGTGAAGGGTGGTGGGGTTTGCTTCATGATCAACACCTCCTGGTGCTCAGACATAGCAACCCTGGCAGGCCATTGCTTCCCAGACCAAGAATACCTTACAGTACCTTGCTGTCCCTCCTACCACTGTGAGAGTTTACTTCCGCCATCCTGACAGCAGTTTACATACCACCCCATGTGGATGTGAAGAATGCCTTAGATGTGATTTAAACCACCACAAACACTCCAGAGACAAAATTCCCTGAGGCCTTACTCATTGTGGCCAGTGACTTCAACCAGGGCAACCTCAACAGGGTGCTGCCCAACCACCACCAATACATCTGTCCCACTAGAAGACCAAACATCCTGGACCACTGCTACACCACCATCAAAGCCGCCTACCCCTGCCCAAACTTCAGAAAATCGAATCACAGCCCTGTGTTTGTCCTCACGGCTTACAAGGAGAAGCTGAAATGGGAGGATCCCTCACGAAAATAAGATGCTGGTCCGAGGCTGTAGAAGACCATCCCAAGGATTGTTAGGAATCGGTAGACTGGACCGTATTCAAATACTCAGCGGAAAACCTGAATGAGCATGCCCACACCTGTCACACACTTGTTAGCAAATGTGTGGAGGACTGTGTACCAAAGAAGTCAAACCAAGTGTTCCAAACTGGAAACCTTGGATGAACAGCAGTCAAAGTCACATCCCTCCCTGAGCACTCAGTGCTTTCTCTGCTTGGTTTGAGCAGATGCCAGTGGTGTACTGTATTCACCGACATCCTCAACCTCTCCCTCCAACAAGCTGAAGTCTCCACCCGCTTCAAGATGACCACTAACATCCCAGAATCTGTGAAAGCACATGCTATGTGCTTTAATGATTACCATCCAATGGCTCTGACCTCAATAATCATAAAGTGCTTTGAGAGGCTGGTCATGGCCCACATCAACTCCAGTCTCTCAGCCTGCCTCAATCGCCTACAATTTGCTTACTGATATAACAGATCCATAGTGGACGACATTTCCCTCGCCTTGCATTCATCCCTGGAACATCTGGACACAAGGACACCTACATCAGACTCCTGCTCATTGACTACAGCTATGCCATCAAAACCATTATCCCCTCCAGACTGATTTCAAAACTCTGGGACCTTGGTCTCGATTCTGCTCTCTGAATGAATCCTCAGCTTTCTGACCCACAGACTGCAATCAGTGAAGATAGACAACTGCACCAGCTCCATGATAACAGTAAACATTACAGTTCCCCAAGGATGCATCCTTAGCCCCCTACTGTACTCTCTGTACACCCACAACTGTGTTGCCAAATTTCAAACAATTACCATCTCCATGTTTGCTGCTGATACCACTGCGGTAGGACAGACATCTAACAACAATGAGTCAGAATGCAAAAAGGAGATAGAGTGCTTGATGATGTGGCGAAATGAGAACAACCTCTCTCTCAATGTTGGCAAAAGTAAAGCAGTATCATTGACTTCAGGCTGAAAGGACAAGAACACACCCCCATCTACATTAATGCAGCTGAGGTTCAGAGGGTGGACAACATTAGGTTCCAAGAGTGATAATAACCAACAACCTGTCCTGGATTTCCCACATGGATGAGATGGTCACGAAGGCACAATAATGTCTCTTCTTCCTCAGGCAGCTCAGGAAATTCAGATAAGGCCTGACACCAACTTCGACAGATGCACAATTGAAAGCATACTGTCCAGGTGCACAAAGGCCTGGTATGGCAACTGCTCTGCTCAAGATCATAAGAAACTACAGAAGGTGATGTGCACAGCCCAGACCATCACGGAAGCCAACCTTCCATCCATGGACTCCATTTACACGGCTCACTGCTGCAGAAAGGCTGCTAAAATTATCAAAGGGCCATCGCACCCGGGTAATGGTCTCCCACAACCTCTTCCATCAGGCAGAAGATACCGAAGCTTGAACACATGCACTAACGAGTTCAGGAACAGCTTTTTCCCCAGATGTTATTAGACTGATGAATGGATTCTCCAACTTTAAACAATGCTGTTTATGATAATGTTGATCTTGCTATCACATGCCCTGTGCAATGTAACTTGTATGCCTCTGCCTACGTTTTATTTTCACCCTATGCTCTGTATGTTCTTGCTCACTATGATTTGCCTGTACTGCTCATAAACAAAGCTTTTCATTGTACTTTAGCACACATGACAATAAATAAATCAAATCAAATCAAGCAGGTAGATTTAGCATAGTTATCCATTGAGAATATTTATCCAAAAATCTTGACAAGTCACTTATCACATCGCAGTCATGAATTTTACTGTACAAACGGTGCATTCTGCATGGCCATTTGACTGAAGGTAGTAGTGAGGAAGGAACATAATATGTGTTGAACAGGAGGTGATGGTCTAGTGATATTACCATGAGACTATTTCTCCAGAAAATGAGCTAATGCTCTGGGGACAAAGGTTTGAAACCCGGTGGATTTTGAATTCAATTGTTGTCTGGTTCCTCTTTAAACAAGTTGGACGACTCCAACCAGAATATTATGAATGAATTTGCCCAGGTGTCCCACAATACTGCAGCGGTCAAATCCATGAAAACACAAGCTGGTCCCAACTTCATTCCGAACAAAGTGACAATAACCGTTAATACCGAACATACTACCTCTAATCCTATATGGCCCCTTAAGGTTATTACACTCCCTGAGTCTCCTGTATATTTATTTTCACAGTTGTTCTCTCTTTGGCTGTCTCTGGATCTGTAAAGGGGCTTTCTTCCTCTCCCTCTGTCTCTAGATGGGCCAGCCGGTCTCTGCCCCTTGCTATGCTGGTCACCACGGAAGGCCTTACAAAATTCAAAAAAAGCAGTCTCCAGGTGAACCCCTGATGTTATACCTTTCAGATGGTTTTCTGGAGCCTTCTATTTTTTTCTGGCCAATCAGGGAGAGCCACTTAATAGTTTGAAGCAGACGGAATCATTCGTTTCTGTGTAGCAGGACACAGTGCCTTTCTGATAGGGCCCCTATGTTTGGTGGGTAACTTGTTGGGGGTATGTCTGTCCAGAATAACTGTTGCCTTTTTCATGATGCTAATGTCATTCGTACCTGGCTGCTGTGTTTGCACTTTTTCTAGTGTGTGGGTTTTGTGATTTCAGATTTTTCTTGGTCAATGTCCCCAGCATCCCTTGCTGTTTGGCCAAGCTCACAATCTATCAGTGTTTTAGCAACCAGGAGGCTGCTACATTTCTCCCTTTTGAATGGAAAAAGGTTTATGTGAATGAAGTTCAAACCCAATTGTAAAAGTTGGTTAAGTTTGTTATTGGAGACCCTATGTGTTCATGTGAAAGCTATTGTCCACGTTGGTCAAGCCCACCATATAATTATATGTACAAAAGAGGAAAACTCTCGTCACGATAATCCATACAGTATCATGGTGCTTGGTAACTTTCAGTAATCAGAATAAATAGAAGTGACAACAGTGATAAGCCTGAGGGTTCATCCACCTTAAAGCTGTTGTGTGCGTGTACAGTATGATCCAGAGTGAATGCAGAGATCTTTTGGAATATCTGTCTTTCCAAGCCTGCGATCATAACCACAGAGATCTTTTGGAATATCTGTCTTTCCAAGCCTGCGATCATAACCACTAGTATCCTGAGGTACATCAAGGTGAGTGCAGGTAAGAAATACTGTGGTAAGGAACTCACTTCCTGTCTCTCCAAAGCTTCTCCACTATCTACAGGGCAAAGGTCAGCAGGGTGACAGAATATTCCCCACTTGCCTGGATGGTTGCAGTTCCAAAAGCACTCAAGAGGCTTTTGACACATTTCGGGACAAAGCAGCCCACTTGAATGGCACCACATCAACAAACATTCACTCCCTCAACCACCGATGCTCAGTAGCAGCAGTGTGTTCTAACTACAAGATGGACTCAGAAATTCACCAACGCTACTGAGACAGCACTTTCCAAACACACGACCATTTCCATCCGGAAGGACAAGGGCAGCAGATACATTGGAAAAACCATCCCCCCTGCACATTCCCCTCCAAGCCATTTGCCATCCTGACTTGGAAATATAACACTGCTCCTTCAGTGTCGCTGGGTCAAAATCCTGGAATTCCCTCCCTCTGGGACATTGTGGGTCTACCCATAGCACATGGACTGCAGCAGTTCAAGACAGTGGCTCACCCCCACCTTTTCAAGGGGAATTCGGGATAGGCAATTAATGTTGGAGTGCAAGGTGGGTGACCTCTACTCGATCCATATCCATCTATTCCCAGCCTATTCATACATCTGTTAATGCCTCTTCAATATTGTAATTGTATCCACATCCACCACCTTCCCTGGCAGCGCATTCCAGGCACTTATCACCCTCTGTGTAAAAACTTTGTCTGTCAGATTTCCTTTCAACTTACCCTGTTTTACCTTAAATCTATTGTTAGATTCTTTTTCCTGAGGTTCTTACACACTTGCTACAACTACAACACACCAACTTCTGTGAACAAGCAACCAAATTTATTAAGCACAGTACATTACAAGCAGGTGCGACATACTCTGACCAGAAAGCATTCCTGAATGGAAGAGATTGAATTGATAATTTAATTTGACAATAGCAGGGGAGTAATAGCAAATGACTGTCTGAAAAAAGTGTAAATTACAATGGTTAGTCATCCGCATTCTTTCATAGTTGTCGTCCCCACCCAAAGACAGTGCAGTTTAACCCTTTAATATGACATGAATGTCCAGAGAGATAGTACAATTTAATATTTTTAACATTACATTCCTCCCTTTTATCATTC
>NW_025198621.1:0-4373 GCF_004010195.1 Chiloscyllium plagiosum
CACACAACATAAAACTTTTCAGTATCCTCACTTATTGTACAAAAAAAGCCATTCTGTTCAGGTGGGTACCCGAAAATCCCTCGGGGCTGTTGGGCTGGTGTAAGCTAGTCATGGAGCACATCCCTTTGGATTTTCTCACAATTTTGGTGAACCACAAAACTGAGAATTTCGATAGAATGTGGTGGCCCTTTTTGGATTACCTGGGCACAGATTATTCTGCCACATTGATAAGGGCTTTCATATAGCCTTGACGATTGTTAGCGAGTTTTGAGAAGATTTGTAGCTCAGATTGAGGTTCTGGATGTAGGTTTGCTCACTGAGCTGGAAGGTTCATTTTGAGACGTTTCATCACCAGACTAGGTAACATCTTCAATGAGCATCCAGACGAAGCACTGCTGATGATTCTTGCTTTCTGTTTCTATGTTTGGGTTGATGATATCATTTCCTGGGGTGATGTCATTTCCTATGGTGATGTCATTTCCTTTTCTTTTTTTCAGGGGATGGTAAATGGGGTCAAAGTCGATGTGTTTGTTGATAGAGTTCCAGTTGGAATGCAATGCTTCTAAGAATTCTTGTGCGTGTCTCTGTTTGGCTTGTCCTAAGATGGATGTCATGTCCCAGTCGAAGTGGTGTCCTTACTTATCTGTACGTAAGGATGCTAGTGAGAGAGGGTCATTCCTGAAGAAGGGCCTGTGCCCGAAACGTCGAATCTCCTGTTCCCTGGATGCTGCTGTGCTGTTCCAGCAATAAAGTTTCAACTTTGATCTCCAGCATCTGCAGACCTCACTTTCTCCTCATGTTGTTTTGTGGCTCATTGATGTTCATGTATCCTGATGGCTAGTGTTCTGCCTGTTTGCCCAATGTAGTGTTTGTTACAGTTCTTACATGGTATTTTGTAAATGACATTACTTTTGCTTGTGGTCTGTATAGGGTCTTTCAAGTTCATTAGCTACTGTTTTAGTGTGTTTGTGGGTTTGTGGGCTACCATGATGCCAAGGGGTCTGAGAAGTCTGGCAGTCATTTCCGAGATATCTTTGATGTAGGGGAGAGTGGCTCAGGTTTTTAGGGTTTTTTGTCTGCTTTTTTGGGTTTCTTGCTGAGAAATTGGTGGACTGTGTTCATTGGGTACCCACTTTTTGAATACGCTATATGGGTGATTTTCCTCTGTTCTGCGTAGTTCCTCTGTGCTGCAGTGTGTGGTGGCTCATTTAAGTAATGTTCTAATGCAGCTTCATTTGTGGATGTTGGAATGATTGCTTCTGTAGTTCAATCTTTGGTCCATACGTGTTGTTTTCCTGGAGACACTGGTTTGAAGTTCCCCATTGGCTGTTTGCTGTAATGTCGGCAAAAACAAGGTCTGCAGATGCTGGAAACCAGAGTCTAGATGAGAGTGGTGCTGGAAAAGCACACCAGGTCAGACAGCATCCGGGGAAGGAAAATCAACGTTTCGGGCAAAAGCCTGATGAAGTCAATTTTCCTGATCCTTGGATGCTGTCTGACCTGCTGTGCTTTTCCAGCACCACCCTGTTCGCTGTAATGTGACACCTAGGAATGGCAGTTTGTTGTTGTTTTCCTCCTCTTTGATGAATTTTATGCCAGTAAGGCTATTACTGATGGCCTTGAAAGTTTCCTCTAATTTGTTTCGTTTCCTGATGACAAAGATATCATCCACATAGCAGACCCAAAGTTTGGGTTAGATGGTTAGCAGAGCTGTTTGTTTGAGTCTCTTCATTACTGTCTCTGCTAAGAACCCTGATCTCAGAGATCCCATGGGTGTTCCTTTGGTTGGTCTGAAGGTTTTATTGTTGAAGGTGAAGTGGGTAGTAAGGCATAGTTCCACTAGCTTGACGATACTGTCCTTATTGATGAAGTTGTTGTGGTGTGGTGTTGTGTGATTTTTAACTTGGTGCTTGGTGCATGTGTCTTTGGTTCTTCTAATCGTGTCATGTGTGTTTCCTTGGCCACGTTAATGTTGATTAATGTGAACAGGGCTGTTACATCGAAGGAGACCACCAAGGGCTCACTGATAATGTTACCTAGTCTGGTGATGAAACGTCTCAAAATGAACCTTCCAGCTCGGAGAGAAACCTTACATCCAAGATGATTGTGTGTAATGAATCTAATATCCAGAGAGGAAAAGTTACAGACATATGAATAAGTATAAATTAATACTCTCGATGTTCAAGAGCTTTTTTTATTGTCTCATTCAGCCATATGATTACTATCATTTATTTATTAGTGGTTAGTTGTTCATTGTTATTTATTTATCAATGTAATTAAATCCACATTTAATGCACTTTTTCATTGTACTGTTTTGAATTGTCTTGTTTTGGATTTGTTGCAATATTTTTGTAAAAATTCTTTTTCAACCAAAATATATGTTGTAAAAGTGAAATGTCTGGAATTCAATTCTTTTAACAGCTTTAGTCAATGAGAATGTCAATTTAGTCTTGTTTGGGAATTATCAACGACAGAATGTCTAGGGAATGGCTAAATAAGTCCCTCAAGGACTTTGGGATGTTCTGTGACATCAGACATTTGAGAAGAAATGTGGAGCTTGGAAAAGACAACATTTTAGAGAAATAAAAGTCACACTTTGAGGCATCCCATTAGAATTCCATGAATCATAAGACAGGTTATTGATGGAGTTAAGACAGTGATCACTTAGAAATCAGTAAATAAAAACCAAATTTAATCACAAATCTGTGAATTGTTTCAGAAGCCAACTTAAAATAGGCAAAAGAGGAAAATTCATCCTCAACAAAGTCAGAGAAATGGAATTCTAGTCTTTCAACAAGGTCCAAGTTGATGTTGTTTCTTTTTCAATGATCGCTCAATCAATGCCCAGGGAAATTTCAGTACCTTCTTAAATTCTTCCCTGAAATTCCTCTGGGTAGGTGCATAAATACATGTATTTGTGCAGGAATTCAAATGTTTATCATCGCTCCGCACTCAATGGCAATGTACGCAGGGGTTGTATGGTCTCCTCGATAGTAAGTTGTGTTTGTTAGTTTTGTTGTTACAAAGCTCACATTTGTTGTCAGCCAAAACAATATAAAACTGCCTGATATTGTGAAGAGTAAAATGATGGATTTCCTTCGGTTCTCCATCTCTGAATCTCTCTCATTCTCATGTGTGTGACCCTGGAGAGCTCTACGGGCTCATGTAGCCAATACAACGCATCTCACTGTCAAAGAATTTAATAAAATGATTAAAATGAATGGGAGCCAAACACGCCAAATGCCAGGAAACCAGATGGACACTATACCAAAAGTTGAGGAAAAAAATGTGGGCGGCACGGTGGCACAGTGGTTAGCACTGTATGCCTCACAGCGCCAGAGACCCGGGTTCAATTCCCGCCTCAGGCGACCGACTGAGTGGAGTTTGCACATTCTCCCCGTGTCTGCGTGGGTTTACTCCGGGTGCTCCGGTTTCCTCCCACACTCCAAAAATGTGCAGGTTAGGTGAATTGGCCATGCTAAATTGCCTGTAGTGTTAGGTGCAGGGGTAAATGTAGGGGAATGGGTCTGGGTGGGTGCGCTTCGGCGGGTCGGTGTGAACTTGTTGGGCTGAAGGGCCTGTTTCCACACTGTTAGTAATCTAATCTAAAAAATACCAAACTTCCACAACAGCCCCAACCCATTTTGTTAATTACGTGTTCATGTTCATATGCAAACCAAACAGTAATGTTCTTTATTAAGATCAGGACAGAGAACATTGTTACAACCACAGATGCTTAGCAGATAATTTTAAAACAGTCAAACGTGAAAGTGACAGTGAACCAAACGGACAAATCAAGGCTGACAAGTACAGACAGGAGTGTGAGACAGGAACGAATGTGGAAAATGATAACTCAAAATATAATACACCATTATATTGATGATCAAATTTACGGCTGCCATGGCTATCATGTAGAGAGAGATGCAGTTTGAAAAACCACACTTTCCTTGCAACAGAATTATAATTGTTATTAGGTTCTCTGTCAGAAAGCAAAAGAAGAAAGTATAAGTACCATGATCTAAAATATATTGTTATAATAAAACAATAATGAACAACAAGAATACAGTCCACTGAAAATCAAAAACTCAGTATGGAACCTCCCAGGAAGTTAAGGACAGTGATTTTATTCATTCATCTGGTCTTTCTAACTGGATCAGTGAGTATTTCCCATTTTCAATTAATCAAAGAATTTCAGAGTTCACCATTTTTCTGTGAGGTGTGGATTCAATGTCAGCCAGATCCAATAATGATGGACAATTTCCCTTTCTAAGGGATGTTTGTGAAATAGATGGGAATTTTATTTTTAAAAAATGACATTGGTTACATGGTCACTATTAGGTTCTCTTTTTAAAACGATGGTTACTTATTAAATT
>NW_025198621.1:4734-5655 GCF_004010195.1 Chiloscyllium plagiosum
TTTTTTTTTAACTTCCAGATATTTATTGAATTCAAATTTCTCCATCTGGGGAAAGGAGAGTAAGAAAAAATTGTGCATTTTTATATTGGCAGACCATGACAAGTTGAGTGCTGCAAGAATCAGTGCCCTTCATCTCAATGATTTACAGACTACATTAAAAAGTGTTAGGGAAAATGTATCTAAGTCTGGTGGCAATACAAAGTAGGGTGGTAATGTCAGCTGCAAAGACAATTTAGAGATGCTTCAGAGAAACTAAGACAAGTCAATTGAGTAGACAACACCATGGCAGTTGGAGTATTAAGAGGGCAAGTTTGACGTTGCAAGAATAGAAATTCTGAATATTTTTTTAAAAGGCATGGAATTTTCAGAGAGACCTGTATTTATATGTACAAAAAAACACACAAAGTCAGTCAAAGTGAAATATTTTTGATGTTGGAAAGGCGGAGTGAATTTGGCCAATATCCCCCAAAGTTTATTAGAATGGGCAAGTTGTTTGATGAAACATTCCAGATTTTAAAGGGAGTTATCCATGATCAATACATACTGGAAGGTATTCCCGTTGACTGGGCAATCTAGAACATATGAACACAGTCTCATATATGGAACACAATAAGTTCGGAACCAGGTGAAAAATTGCTTCTTCAAAGGATTGACGATTTATGGAAGTTGACTGAGCAATCTAGTATATATGAACACAGTCTCAGTTACAGGCACAATAATTTAGGAAGCAGATGAAAATTTACTTCGTCAAAGGATTGACAATTTATGCAAATTTGTATTCCACAAGAGTGTAGATATTCTATCACTGACTGAACAAGATAGAACTTTGGTTCCTCAGGCAATCTAAGGATGTAGGGAATGGTGGGAAAGTGGAATTGAAATGCAATATCAATTATGATCGCTTTGAATGTGTGAACAGGC
>NW_025198622.1:0-1713 GCF_004010195.1 Chiloscyllium plagiosum
CTGGATTGTATACGAGATGGTTTTCCATGACATAATATCAAGGAGCCATCAACAAAATTGTCTATTGTAGATCAAATGCTGTGTAATGATAAATATCTAAAAATCCGAATCTAAAGGAGTTTTGTGAGCAGAGACCCACAATGTTATAATGTAGATGCTCAGTTTGACGTAAGACCATGAGAAGTAAGAGTGAAATGAGGCCATTTGGCCCATTGAGGATGCTCTGCCCTTATATCTGATCATGGTTGACCTGATACTCTCCAACTCTACTTTCCTGCCTTTTCCACAAAGCCCTTGTTTCCCTGATTCATTAACATCTGACCATCTCTGCTGTCAATATTCTTAATGACCCAACCTCGACAGCCCCCTCCAGTCAGGAATTCCCACAGAGTCACTACCCTCTGAGTGAAGACATTCCTCCTCTTCTCCATCTTAATTGGGTGAGCCCTTGATTGGATTTTACGGCCTCTGGTTACAAATTCTCTCACAACTGAATCGAAGGGAAATGACAAAGATAATTATTGGAGATGAAATGAAAATTGGTGGAGATGGGGTTAACAAACAAGAATGTCCAAGGTTGCAGAACTTTACAGATCAGTTGGAAAGATGTGCAGAGAAATGGCAAATTGAGTTTAATCTGGATAAGTGTGAGGTGATGTCAGATTCAAGCGGAAATTTAGGATACTGAGGGAAGTTGATAAACAGAAAGATCTTGGTGCAAGACATTAACTCCCTGAAAATGGCAATAGGAGTGTTTCAGACAGGAAAGAAAACAAATAGAACACTGGCCTTCATCAGTCACAATGTTGGGTATAGTGGTTTGCATCTGATGTTGTAATTGTATGAAATTTCTGCTCGGTCATATTTGCAGTACTGTGTGCAGTTCTCATCTCCACACAATAGGGAGGATGGGGAGGCTTTGGAGAGGGTACAAAAGGGGTTTATCAGCACATTACCTGTGTTAGGTTTATCATGATGTGTTAGGTGTAAGAGGAAATTAAACAAAGTTGGATTGTTTTGCAAGAGTATCAGAGACCAGGTACAGGAATATAACATACAGAGAGGGATAGATAATGTGGATAGTCGGAATCTCTTTTCCAATGTGTAAGTTTCAAATACTAGAGTGCATAGGTTTAAGGTGAGAAAGAGGACGTTTAAACGAGATGTGTGAAGCAAATTTTTTTTAATATAGAGAGTGGAGGTTACCGAGGGAGGTCGTAGCAACAGAATGTGAATAAAGTTTTAAAGTGGCATTTAGACAGAAACATGAACAGGGATACGGGATATGGACCAAGTGCAGGCAGATGATATGAGTTAGAATAGCATCTTGCACAGCATAGCCATGGTGGGCCGAAGGACCTGTTGCTGTGCTGTACTGTTCTATTTTCTAACTTCCCAGCATCTGCCCGATCAGAGCCCCTCAGAATCTTGGATGGTTCATTCCATTTCTCTCTCGTTATCTAAACTTCAATGGGTTCAACCTCAATCTACTCCACCTCTTCTCACTAGAAAATCCCTCCATTCCCAGAATCAGCCGAGTGACCCTTCTCTGACCTGCCTCCAATGCGACAGTATCTTTCCTTCGGGCACTCAAACTGTTCATAATATTCTAGGTGTGGTCTGACTTGAACCTTGCCTAACTTTAGCTAGATCTGCCTATTTTTAGACTCCATTCCCTTTGTAATAAATGCCAGCATTTGACTTCTCTATTAT
>NW_025198622.1:1910-5656 GCF_004010195.1 Chiloscyllium plagiosum
ATTATCAGAAGCCTTTACACATATTTCAATAAGGGCTAATGAGTAACTTGGTAGAGAATAGGGCTTCTGAAATATGAATAAGTTCGCCTATGTGTGGAACCAGAGGAGGTGGGTGAGATATTAGACAAAATAGTGTTGTCGGTATTTACTGTGGCGAAAGACATGGAAGCTCGGGAAAATGGGGAAGTAAATAGTGATGTCTTAGAAAGAATCCTCAACAGAGAAGAGAAAGTGCTGGAATCTTAAAACAAATAAAGTTATATCAATCCTCAGTAGCTCATTAGGTGTATCCTAGAATATTGTGGGAGGCTAGGGAAGAGATTGCACTGCCCCTAACAGAAATATTGATATTATCAACAGATGCAGTGTGGTGTCGGAAGACTGGAGGGAGGATAATGCTGTTCCATCACTTAAGGGCTGCAGGGAAAAGCCAGGAAATTACAGCCCAGTGAGCCCAGTGGTGGGGAAGTTGTTGGAGGAGATTATGAGAAAAAGGTACCACATATATTAACAAAAGCAAGGACTGATTCGAGGTGGTCAGCATGGCTTTGTGAGTGGAAAACAGTGTTTCACAAACCAGATTGACTCTTCGAGGAGGTGGCCAAGAGATAGATGAAGGCAGACCAGTGAACATTGTCCACATGGACAGTGAAGCATTTAACATGGTTCGAAGGGATTTCGAACATCTCGTCAAGAGGAAGAAGGCAGCTTATTTAAGGTTGAGGAAGCAAGGGTCAGAAAGCTTTTTAGAGGGTAACATGGAGCAGCACGATGGCCCAATGGTTAGCACTGCTACCTCATAGCACCACGGACTTCATTTTGATTCCTGCCTCAGGCGACTGTCTGTGTGGAGTTTGCACATTCTCCCCGTGTCTGCGTGGGTTTCCTCCAGGTGCTCCGGTTTCCCCCCACATCCCAAGGATGTGCATGTCAGGTGACTCAGCCAAGATAAATTACCCAAAGTGTTCATGGATGTGTAGGTGTGGTGCATTAGTCAGGGCAATTGGAGAGTAATAGGGTGGGGGAATGAGTCTGGGTGGGATACTGTTTGCAGGGTTGATATGGAGGTGTTGGGCCAAATGGCCTGTTTCCACATTGTAGGGATTCTCTGAAAGTACCAGGAAGGAACTTAGGAGTGGACTTAGGACAGCTAGAAGGGGACATGAAAAATTATTGTTGGGAAGGATGAAGGAAAACTGAAAGGCAGTCTCCACTTAAGTGAGGAACAAGAGGATGACCAGAGTGAGAGTAGGGCCTGTCAGGGATAATGGAGGGAACTAGTGCCTGAAGTCGGAGGAGGTAGGGAAGGACCTTAATGAATCCTATGCCTCAGTATTCGCTGCTGAGAGGGACATTTGTGAGAACAGCCTGAAACAGGCTGATATATGTGAACAGGTTGCTGTTAAGAATGAGGATATGCTGAGAATTTTGTAAAAGATAAAGATAGATAAGTCCGCTGAACCAGATGGGATATGCCCAAAGTTACTGCACGAAGCGAGTGAAGAGATTGTTGCACTTTGGCGATGACCTTTGCACCCTCACTGTTCACTGGAGTCGGACCAGATGATTGGAGAGTTGCAAATATTATTCCCTTGTTCAGGAAATGGAATAGGGATAATCCTGGGAATTACAGACCTGTCAGTCTTATGTCTGTGGTGTGCAGATTATTGGAGAGGACTCCGAGACAGGTTTTATGATTCCTTGGCAAACCATAGTTTGATTACAGATAGTCAGCATGGCTTTGTAAGGGGCTGATCATGCCTTATAAATCTTATTGAATCTTTTGAGAAAGTGACAAAACACCTTTTAGGCTCAATTCAGAAAGTACAGAGACATGGGTTGCCGGGAAACCTGTCTGTCTGTATATGGAATTTATGGCCCCCAGAAGACATAGGGTGATGACAGGTGAAAAGCATTCATCCTGGAGCTGTGACCAGTGTTTTTCTGCAGGGATAGATTCCAGGACCTCTGCTCCTTGTGAGTTTATGAATGACTTGGATGTGTGAGTGGAAGAGTGGGTTAGTAAGTTTGCCAATGACACAAGTGTTGGTGGAGTGGTGAATAGTGTGGAGGACTGTTGTAGGTTGCAACAGGGCAATGACAGGATGCAGAGCTGGGCTGACAAGTGGCAGATGGAAGTCAATCTGGAAAAGTGTGAAGTCATTCATTTTGAAAGATTGAATTTGAATGCAGAATGCAATGTTAAAGGCAGGATCTTTGGCATGTGGAGGAACAGAAGGATCTTGGGTAACAGGTCCAGAGATCCCTCAAAGTTTGCCACCCAACATGATAGGCTTGGTAAGAAGGAATATATTGTGTTGGATTTCATAGCTGGGGGATCGAGTTTTAAAGCCGCGAAGTTATGCTGTAGCTCTATAGAGCCCAGGCTGGACCCCACTGGTAATATTGTGTTCAGTTCTGGTCTCTTCATTACAGGATGGATGTGGAAGCTTTAGAGAGGGTAAAGAGGAGATTTACCAGGATGCTGCCTGGTCTGGAGAGCCTATCTTATGAAGAAAGGTTGAGGGAGCTAAGGCTTTTCACATTAGAGTGAAAACGTGTGAGGGGTGACTTGGCAGAGGTGAACAAGATGATGAGAGGCACAGAAAGAATGAATAGTGAGAGACACTTTTTACCCTGACATAAATAGCTATTACAAGGGGGTGTAATTTTAAGGTGATTAGCGAGTGGTTAAGGAGAGATTTCAGAGGTAGGTTCGTTACATACAGAGTGGTGGGCGAGTGGAATGCACTGCTAGTGGCAGTAAAGTTAGATGCACTAGGGACATTTAATATATTTCTGGATAGGCACGTGGATAATAAAATGAAGGGTGTGTAGGTTAGTTTGATCTTGTGTTCGGATAAAATCTTGGCATGGCATCATGGCTGAAGGGTCTGGTGCTGCACTGTCCTGTGTTCTTTGTCCCGTATGGTAATGAGCTCAGATCAATGTAAAAGGATATGGCATTCAGGAGGAGTGAGGGAACTGGATACAAAACTGGGCTTGATGGTAGGAGACAGAGGGTGATGTGAGACATGTTGTTTTTCTGACTGGATGCATGTGACCAGTGGTGCCCTTTTGTTTGTCATTTGGACTAATAGTTTGAATGGGAATATTGGTATCCTGGAAAGTAAGATTTTATTTTGAGTTATACTGAAATTGTTGTTAAAGTGGACAGTGAAGAAGGTTATCTGTGATTCTACAGGATGAACAGTCCTGCTGGGGTAGTGGGCTGAAGAATAGCAGATGAAGTTTAATTAGATAAATGTGAAGTGTTCCATTTTGGTGAAACAAGCCAGGGTGGGACTTGTACAGTTAATGTTCGGGCCCTGGGTGGTGTGGTCAATCAGAGACCCAGGGATGTAGGTACACAGTTCTTTGAAAGTAGTGTCACAGGTAGACAGGCTGGTGACGCAGGCGTTTGGGATAGTTACCCTCCTTGGGCAGAGCATTGAGAGTAGGAGTTGGGATGGCATGTTGAATCTGTACAAAACATCGGTGAGGCCACCATAAAAACATTGTTGATCAGTAGGAAGAACTCATCTGGCTCACTTACGTGCTTTAGGGAAGGACACTTGACATTCTAACCTGCTCTGGCTTACATGTGACTCCAGACCCACAGCAATATGGCTGACTCTGAGCTGCCCTCTGGGTAATTACCAGTGGGGGCAAAAATGCTAGTCCAGGCAGTGACACCCACATCCCATGAATACATAAATAAAAATACACATGGCGCTCCCTACCTG
>NW_025198623.1:0-4134 GCF_004010195.1 Chiloscyllium plagiosum
CGTCACGGCCCGACATACCTCCCACTGCACAGTTACCATCACTGCCTGAGATACCACGCACTGTACAGTAACCATCACGGCCCGACATAACTCCCATTATGCAGAAGCCAGCACGGACCAACATATCTCCCACAGTACAGTAACCATCACGGCCCCGACATACCTTCCACTGTACAGTAATCATCACGGCCTGACTAACCTCCCACTGTACAGTAACTGTCACACACCGACATATCTCATACTGTACAGTAACTACCATGGCCGGACATAAATCCCACTGTACAGTAACCATCACGGTCTGATATCCCTCCCACTGTACAGCAACCATCACGGCCTGACATCCCTCCCACTGTACAGTAACGGTCGCACACCGACATGCCTCCCACTGTACAGTAACCTATACGGCCCGACATACCTCCCACTGTATAGTAACCATCACAGCCCGACATACCTGCCACTGTACAGTAACCATCACGGCCTGACATACCTCCCACTGTACAGTAACCATCACGGCCCTACATACTCCCCACTGCACAGTAACCGTCATAACATTACTTAACTCCCACTGTACAGTAACCGTCACAGCCCGACATACCTCCCATTGTACAGTAACCGTCAAGACCTGACATACATCCCACTGTACAGTAACCATCAGGGCCCAATATTCCTCCCACTGTACAGTAACCGTCACGGCCCGACATACCTCCCACTGTACAGTAACCATCACTGCCCGACATACCTCCCACTGTACAGTAACCATCACGGCCCGACATACCTCCCACTGTACAGTAACCGTCACACACGAACATGCCTCTGACTGTACAGTAACCATCACGCCTGACATACCTCCCACTGTACAGTAACCGTCACACACGAATATAACTCCCACTATACAGGAACTGTCACGGCCCGACATATCTCCCACTGTACAGTAACCATCACGGCCCTGCATACCTCACACTGTACAGTAACCATCACTGCCCGACAAACCTCCCACTGCACAGTAACAATCACGGTCCGATATTCCTCCCACTGGACAGTAACCATCACGGCCTGACATACCTCCCACTGTACAGTAGCCATCACGGACTGACATATCTCCCACTGGACAGTAACCATCACGGCCGGACATCACCCCCCCCCCACTGTACAGTAACTATCATGGCCAGACATTCCTCCCATGGCACAGTCACTATCACGGGCCCAACATACCTCCCACTGTACAGTAACCATCACAGCCCCGACATACCTCCCACTGTACAGTAACCTTCAAGACCTGACATACCTCCCACTGTACAGTAACCATCACGGCCAGACATACCTCCCACTGTACAGTAACCATCGCACCCCGACATAGCTTCCAATGTACAGTAACCGTCACACACCGACATACCTCCCACTGTACAGTAACCATCACGGCCCGACATACCTCCCACTGTACACTAACCATCATGGCCCGAAATACCTCCCACTGTCCTGAAAGCATCACGGCCCGACATACCTCCCAATGTACAGAAACCATCATGGCCCCACATACCTCCCACTGCACAGTAATCATCACGGCCTATATACCTCCCACTGTACAGTAACCGTCAAGACCTGACATACATCCCACTGTACAGTAACCATCAGGGCTCGACATACCTCCCACTGCACAGTAACCATCACTGCCCGACATACCTCCCACTGTCGAGTAACAATCACGGCCCGACATACCTCCCTCTGTATAGTAACCATCACGGCCCTACATACCTCACACTGTACAGTAACCATCACGGCCCGACATACCTACAAATGCACAGTAACCATCACGGCCCGATATTACTCCCACTGGACCGTAACCATCACGGCCTGAAATATCTCCTACTGGACAGTAACCATCACGGCCCGACATATCTCCCAGTGTACAGTAACCATCACGGCCTGACATACCTCCCACTGTACAGTAACCGTCCCGGCCCGACATACCTCCCACTGTACAGAAACCATCACGGACCGACATTCCTCCCACTGTACAGTAACCATCATGGCCCGACATACCTCCCACTCTACAGTAAACATCACCGCGTGACATACCACGCACTGTACAGTCGCCATCACGGACCGACATAACTCCCACTGGACAGTAAACATCACGGCTTGACATAACCGCCCCACTGTACAGTAACTATCATGGACGGACATACATCCCACTGTACAGTAACCATCACGGCCTGACATACCTCCCACTGTACAGAAACCGTCACACACCGACATGCCACCCACTCTACTGTAACCATCACAGCCCGACATACCTCCCACTGTACAGTAACCATCACAGCCTGAGATACCACACACTGTACAGTAACCGTCACGGTCGACATACCACGAACTGTACAGTAAACGTCACGGCCCGACATACCTCCCATTATGCAGAAGCCATCACGGACCAACATATCTCCCACAGTACAGTAACCATCACGGCCCCGACATAACTTCCACTGTACAGTAATCATCATGGCCTGACAAACCTCCCACTGTACAGTAACCGTCACACACCGACCTACCTCATACTGTACAGTAACTACCATGGCCGGACATACCTCCCACTGTACAGTAACCATCACGGTCTGATATCCCTCCCACTGTCCTGAAAGCATCACGGCCCAACATACCTCCCAATGTACAGAAACCATCATGGACCCACATACCTCCCACTGCACAGTAATCATCACGGCCTGCATACCTCCCACTCTACATTAACCGTCACACACCGACATGCCTCCCACTGTACAGTAACCATCACGGCCCGACATACCTCCCACTGTACAGGAACCATCACGGCCTGACACACCTCCCACTGTACAGTAGCCATCACGGACTGACATAACTCCCACTGGACAGTAACCATCATGGCCGGACATAACCCCCCCACTGTACAGTAACTATCATGGCCAGACATTCCTCCCATGGCACAGACCCTATCACGGGCCCGACATACCTCCGACTGTACAGTAACCATCACACACCGACATGCCTCCCACTGTACAGTAACCATCACGGCCCGACATACCTCCCACTGTACTGTAACCATCATAGCCCGAGATACCTCACACTCTACAGTAACCATCGCGGCCGGGCATACCTCCCACTGCACAGTAACCGTCAAGGCCCGACATACCTCCCACTGTTCAGTAACCTCACGGTCCGAAATACCTCCCACAGTACAGTAACCATCACGGCCCGACATACCTCCCACTGTACAGTAACCATCGCGGCAGAAATACCTCCCACTGCACAGTAACCATCACCGCCTGATGTACCACGCACTGTACAGTAAACATCACTGCCCGACATAACCCCCCACTGTACAGTAACTATCATGGCCGGACATACCTCCCACTGTACAGTAACCATCACGGCCCGACATACCTCCCACTGTACAGTAACCATCACGGCCGGGCATACCTCTCACTGTACATTAACCATGAGAGCCGGACATACCTCCCACTGTACAGTTGCCATCACCGCCTGACATACCACGGACTGTACAGTAACCATCATGGCCAGACATACTTCCTAGTGTACAGTAACCATCACAGCCCGACATAACTCCCACTGTACAATAACCATCACGGCCGCGACATACCTCCCACCATACAGTAATCATCACGGCCTGACATACCTCCGATTGTACAGTAACCGTCACACACCGACATAACTCATACTGTACAGTAACCATCCCTGACAGACATACCACCCACGGTACATTACCCTTCAGCGTTTGAGTTACCACGCACTGTACAGTAACCACCATGGCCGGACATACCTCCCACTGTACAGTAACCATCACGGCCACACATACCCCCACTGTACAGTAACCATCATGGCCAGACATACTTCCCACTGTACAGTAACCATGACAGCCCGACATACCTCCCACTGTACAGTAACCATCACGGCCCCGACATACCTCCCAATGTACAGTAACCATCACGGCCCGACATACCTCCCATCATACAGGAGCCATCACGGACCATCATAAATCCCACTGTTTCGTAACCATAAGGGGCTGACAAAACCCTCTCATTGTACAGTAACCATCACGGCCTGACATACCTCCCACTGTGCAGTAACCGTCACGGCCCGACATAC
>NW_025198623.1:4443-5656 GCF_004010195.1 Chiloscyllium plagiosum
CATCACGGCCCGACATACCTCCCACTGTACAGTAACCATCACACCCCGACATACCTCCCACTGTACAGTAAACAACACACCCGACATACCTCCCACTGTACAGGAACTGTCACGGCCCGACATGTCTCCCACTGTTGAGTAACCATCACGGCCCTACATACCTCACACTGTACAGTAACCATCACGGCCCGACATATCTCCCACTGTACAGTTACCGTCACGGCCCAACATACCTCTCACTCAACAGTAACCGTCACGGCCCGACATACCTACGACAGTACAGTAGCCATCACGACTGAGATACCTCTCACTGTACAGGAACCGTCACGGCCCGGCATGCCTCGAACTGTACAGTAACCGTCACGGCCTGACATGCATCCCACTGTACAGTAACCATCACGGCCCGACATACCTCCCACTGTCCAGTAACCATCACCGCCTGACGTACCACACACTGTACAGTAAGCATCACGGCCCGACATACCTCCCACTCTACAGTAACCGTAACGGCCCGACATACCTCCCACTGTACAGTCACCATCCCGGCCTGACATAGCTCCCACTGTACTGCAACCATCATGGCCGGACATACCTCCCACTGTACAGTAACCGTCACGGCCTGACATGCATCCCACTGTACAGTAACCATCACGGCCCGACATACCTCCCACTGTCCAGTAACCATCACCGCCTGACGTACCACACACTGTACAGTAAGCGTCACGGCCCGACATACCTCCCACTCTACAGTAACCGTCACGGCCCGACATACCTCCCACTGTACAGTCACCATCCCGGCCTGACATACCTCCCACTGTACTGCAACCATCATGGCCGGACATACCTCCCACTGTACAGTAACCATCACGGCCTGACATACCTCCCAATCTACAGTAACAGTCACGGCCCGACATACCTCCCACTGTACAGTCTCCATCCCGGCCTAACATAACTCCCACTGTACTGCAACCATCATGGCCGGACATAACTCGCACTGTACAGTAACCATCACGGCCCCGACATACCTCCCACTGTACAGTAACCATCATGGCCTGACATACCTCCCACTGTTACAGTAACCATTACACCGCGACATACCCCCCACTGTACAGTAACCGTCACACACCGACATACCTCCCACTGTAAAGTAACCATCACACCCCGACATACCTCCCACTGCACAGTAAACAACACACCCGACATACCTCCCACT
>NW_025198624.1:0-1399 GCF_004010195.1 Chiloscyllium plagiosum
TCGCACACTCTGACTGTGCTAGATTCACACCTCGCTCACTCTGACTGATCTAGATTCAATCCTCGCTCATTCTGACTGAGTGAGATTCACTCCATGCCCACTCTGACTGAATAAGATTCACTCCTCCCAACTCTGACTGAGTGAGATTCACACCTCTCTCTCACTGACTGTGCGAGATTCACTCCTCTCCCACTCTGACTGTGCTGGATTAACTCCTCGCTCACTCTGGCTGAGCTAGATTCACTCCTCCCCCACTCTGACGGTGCTAGATTAACTCCTCGCTCAGACTACTCTCCTACGAACCTGACCTTGAGAATTTTTTAAAACACTCCCCCACTCAGACTGAGCCAGATTCACTCCTCGCTCATTCTGACTGAGTGAGATTCACTCCATGCCCACTCTGACTGAATAAGATTCACTCCTCCCAACTCTGACTGAGTGAGATTCACTCCTCGCTCTCTCTGACTGAGTGAGATTCACTCCAACCCCACTCTGACTGTGTGAGATTCATTCCTCGCTCACTCTGACTGAGCTAGATTCACACCTCGCTCACTCTGACTGAATGAGATTCGCTCCTCGCTCATTCTGACTGAGCTAGATTCACACTACCCATGAGACTGACTGAGCCGGATTCACTCCTCCTCCACTCTGACTGAGTGAGATTCACATCTTGCTCACTCTGACTGAGTGAGATTCACTCTGCCCCGAAACTGACAGAGCCAGATTCACTCCTCGCTCTCTCTGACTGAGTTAGATTCACTCCTCGCCCACTCTGACTGAGTGAGTTTCACTCCTCGCCCACTCTGACTGAGCTGGATTCACTCCTAGCTCGCTCTGACTGGGCTGGATTCACTCCACGCTCACTCTGACTGAGCTGGATTCACTTCTCCCCTACTCTAACTGAGTGAGATTCACTCCTCACTCACTCTGACTGAGCTAGAGTCACACCACCACCACTCTGACTGAGCTAGATTCACCCCTCGCCCACTCTGACTGAGCTAGATTCACTCCTCGCTCACTCTGACTGAGTGAGATTCACTCCTCGCTCACTCTGACTGAGCTAGATTCACTCCGCGCTCAATCTGATTGAGTGAGGTTCACTCTGCCCCCATTCTGACTGAGCTATTTCACTCCTCGCTCACTCTGACTGAGTGAGGTTCACTCTTCGCTCACTCTGACTGAGTGAGATTCACTCCGTCCCGACAGTGACTGAGTTAGATATACTCCTTTCTCACTCTGACTGAGCTAGATTCACTCCGCGCTCAATCTGATTGAGTGAGGTTCACTCTGCCCCCATTCTGACTGAGCTATTTCACTCCTCGCTCACTCTGACTGAGTGAGGTTCACTCTTCGCTCACTCTGACTGAGTGAGATTCACTCCTCGCTCACTCTGACTGAG
>NW_025198624.1:1906-5657 GCF_004010195.1 Chiloscyllium plagiosum
TGAGATTCATTCCTCACTCACTCTGACTGAGCTAGATTCACTCCTCGCTCAATCGGATTGAGTGAGATTCACTCCGCCCCCCATTATGACTGAGCTATTTCACTCCTCGCTCACTCTGACTGAGTGAGATCTCATGTCGCTCCCTCTGACTGAGCTAGATTTACTGCTCCCCAAACTGACGGAATGAGATTCACTCCACTTCCACACTGATTGAGTGGGATTCACTCCTCCCCTACTCTGACTGAGTGAGATTCACTCCACGCTCACTCTAACTGAGCTAGATTCACTCCTCCCCCACTCTGACTGAGCTGGATTCACACCTCGCTCACTCTGACTGAGTGAGATTCACTCCTCGCTCCCACTGACTGTGCTAGATTCACTCCTCCCCCACTCTGACTGAGCTGGATTCACTCCTCGCTCACTCTGACGGAGTGAGATTCACTCCACACTCACTCTGACAGAGTAAGATTCATCGTCCCCAACTCTGACTGAGTGAGATTCACTCCTCGCTCCCACTGACTGTGCTAGATTCACTCCTCCCCCACTCTGACTGAGTGAGATTCACTACTCCCCCACTATGACTGAATGAGATTCATTCCTCGCTCACTCTGACTGAGCTAGATTCACCCCTCGCTCACTCTGACTGAGCTAGATTCACTCCTCCCCAACACTGACAGAGCCAGATTCACTCCTTGCTCACTCTGGCTGAGTAAGATTCACTCCTCGCTCACTCTGATTGACTGAGATTCACTCCTTGCTCACTCTGACTGAGCTAGATTCACACCTTGCTCCCTCTGACTGAGGGAGATTCATTCCTCCCGCACTCTGACTGAGTTAGATTCACTCCTCGCTCCCTCTGACGGAGCTGGATTCACTCCATGCCCACTCTGACTGAGCTAGATTCACCCCTCGCTCACTCTAACTGAGTGAGATTCAGTCCCCTCCGACACTGACAGAGCCAGATTCACTCCTCGCTCACTGTGACTGAGTGAGAGTCACTCCTCGCTCACTCTGACTGAGTGAGAGTCACTCCTTGTTCACTCTGAATGAGAGTCACTCCTCGCTCACTGACCGAGCTAGATTCACACTTTCCTCCCTCTGACTGAGTGAGATTTATCCTCCCCCACTCTGACTGAATGAGATTCATTCCTCGCTAACTCTGACTGAGCGAGATTCACATCTCGCTCACTCTGACTGAGTGAAATTCATTCCTTCCCCACTCTGATTCAACTAGATTCCCACCTCGCTCGCTCTGATTGAGCGAGATTCACTCCTCCCCCAACTCTGACTGAGTGAGATTCACTCCGCCCCGACACTGACTAAGCTAGATTCACTCCTCGCTCACTCAGACTGAGCTAGATTCACTCCACCCTGACACCGACTAAGTTAGATTCACTCCTCCCCCACTCTGACTGAGTTAGAATCACTCCTCGCTCACTCTAACTGAGCTGGATTCACTCCTCCCCCAACTCTGACTGAGTTAGATTCACACCTCATTCACTCTGCCTGAGCTAGATTCACTCCTCCCCAACTCTGACTGAGTGAGATTCACTCCGCCCCGACACTAACTAAGCTAGATTCACTCCACCTCCACTCTGACTGAGTGAGATTCACTCTTCGCTCACTCTGACTGAGTGAGATTCACACCTTCCTCCCTCTGACTGAGTGATATTCACTCCTCCCCCACTCTGACTGAATGAGATTCACACCTCGCTCATTCTGACTGAGCTAAATTCACTCATCCCCTAACTCTGACTGAGTGAGATTCACTCCTCCCCCATTCTGAGTGAGACTCACTCCGCCCTGACACTGACTGAGTTAGATTCTCACCTCACTTGCTCTGACTGAGCTAGATTCACTCCTCCCCCACTCTGACTGAGCTAGATTCACTCCTCCCCCACTCTGACTGAGCTAGATTCACTCCTCCCCAACACTGATAGAGCCAGATTCACTCCTCGCTCCCTCTGGCTGAGTAAGACTCACTCCTCACTCACTCTGATTTAGTGAGATTCACTCCTTGCTCACTCTGACTGAGCTAGATTCACACCTTCCACCCTCTGACTGAGGGAGATTCACTCCTCCCACACTCTGACTGAGTCAGATTCACTCCTCGCTCACTCTGACTGGGCTGGATTCACTCCTCGCTCCCTCTGACTGAGCTGGATTCACTCCATGCCCAATCTGACTGAGCTAGATTCACTCCTCTCCGACACTGACAGAGCCAAATTCACTCCACGCTCACTCTGACAGAGTAAGATTCACTCGTCCCCAACTCTGACTGAGTGATATTCACTCCTCGCTCCCACTGACTGTGCTAGATTCACTCCTCCCCCACTCTGACTGAGTGAGATTCACTACTCCCCCACTATGACTGAAAGAGATTCTTTCCTCGCTCACTCTGACTGAGCTAGATTCACCCCTCACTCACTCTGACTGAGTGAGATTCACTCCTCGCTCACTCTGACTGAATGAGATTCATTCCTTGCTCACTCTGACTGAGCTAAATTCACACCTCGCTCACCCTGACTGAGCTAGATTCACTCATCCCCCAACTCTGACTGAGTGAGATTCACTCCGTCCCGACAGTGACTGAGTTAGATATACTCCTTTCTCACTCTGACTGAGCTAGATTCACTCCTCGCTCACTCTGACTGAGTTAGATTAACTCCTCGCTCACTCTGACTGAGCTAGATTCACTCCTCGCTCACTCTGACAGAGCTAGATTCAATCCTTGCTCACTCTGACTGAGTTAGATTCACTCATCCCCCACTCTGACTGCGTGAGATTCACTCCTCGCTCTCACTGACTGTGCGAGATTCACTCCTCCCCACTCTGACTGTGCTAGAGTAACTCCTCACTCACACTGACTGAACTAGATTCACTCCTCCCCCAATCTGACTGAGCCAGAAACACTCCTCGCTCATTCTGACTGAGTGAGATTCACTCCACGCCCACTCTGACTGAGCTGGATTCACTCCTCGCTCGCTCTGACTGAGCTGGATTCACCCCTAGCTCACACTGAATGAGCTGGATTCACACCACGCTCACTCTGACTGAGCTGGATTCACTCCATGCCCACTCTGAATGACCTAGATTCACTCCACACCGACACTGACTGAGCTAGATTCACTCCTCAATCACTCTGACTTAGCTGGATTCACTTCTCCCCTACTCTAACTGAGTGAGATTCACTCCTCGCCCACTCTGACTGAGCTAGAGTCACACCACCCCCACTCTGACTGAGCTAGATTCACCCCTCGCACACTCTGACTGAATGAGAATCACTCCTCGCTCACTCTGACTGAGCTAGATTCACTCCTCGCTCAATCGGATTGAGTGAGATTCACTCCGCCCCCATTCTGACTGAGCTATTTCACTCCTCGCTCACTCTGACTGAGTGAGATCTCATGTCGCTCACTCTGACTGAGCTAGATTTACTGCTCCCCAAACTGACTGAATGAGATTCACTCCACTTCCACTCTGATTGAGTGGGATTCACTCCTCCCCTACTCTGACTGAGTGAGATTCACTACTCGCTCTCACTGACTGTGCGAGATTCACTCCTCCCCCACTCTGACTGCGCTAGATTAACTCCTCGCTCACTCTAACTGAGCTAGATTCACTCCTCCCCCACTCTGACTGAGCTGGATTCACCCCTCGCTCACTCTGACGGAGTGAGATTCACTCCTCGCTCTAACTGACTGTGCTAGATTCACTCCTCCCCAACACTGACAGAGCCAGATTCACTCCT
>NW_025198625.1:0-5658 GCF_004010195.1 Chiloscyllium plagiosum
AATTATATTAAGGTGATAAAGACATGAACTTCCAAGCACAAAACCATGCAGCATATCAATCATAAGCTCATGTTCTTCCAAACTGGAATCAATCCTACCGCTCAGTATCATCTCCAGCAGCTTCACTGCCACGGACATCAGTCTTACTGGTCTATAATTTCCTGGATTATCTCTGCTACCCGTCTCAAGCTAGGGGATAACATTAACATTTCTCCGCTCTTCGGGACCTCACCCGTTTTGAATGATGCTGTAAAGATATCTGTTAAGGCCTCAGCAATTTCCTCTCTTGCTTACCGCAGTAGCCTGGGATGGTTCCCATTCGGACCGAGAGACTTGTCCATCTCCATTCTTTGAAGAGCACCCAACATTTCTCCCTTCCTTATGCCGACTTGACCAAGAGTAATCAAACATCTATCCAGAACCTCAACAACTGTAATGCAACTCTCCTCGGTTAATATAAATGCAAAGTATCGTTAAGAATCTCGCCTGTTTTCTCTGCCTCCATAGGTAACGGTCCTCCTCTGTCCTTGTGGAGGTCAACCTTTTCTCTAGTTACCCTCTTGCTTCTTATATGTGAGTAGCAGGCTTTGGGATTGTCCTTAAACCTATTTGCTGAAGATATCTCTTGTACCCTTTTAGCCTTCTTTATTACTCGTTTCAGTTTGGCCCTTCATTCCCGATATTCTTCCCAAGCTTCATCGATCTTCAGTCGCCGAGACCTTATGTACACTTTATCTTTCCTTTTAGCTAGTCTCACAATTTCACCTGTCATCCATGCTTCCGTAATTTGCCACTTATATCCCTCATTTCACAGGAACATATCTCTCTGAACTCTAATAAACCTCGCTTGTAATGTCTCCTGCATATCAAACATGGATTTAACAGCTTCGCCATTCCAGACTTTTAATAGTCAATGATTCCCTGTAAATGTTGGGAAAGTTAAAATCTCCTATCACCACTACCCTGTTTCTCCTACAACTTTCCATAATCTGTTCATATAGTTGCACCTCTATCTCACGCTCGCGTTTGGGAGGCCTGTCGTACAGCTCCAACTTTATTCCAACAAACTCTGCCCATATTAATCACCACTCGAGTCTTCCATAGTGTCTTTTTTCTTCAGAACAGCTGTGTTATCCTCTCTGTCGAGTAAATCAACTGCTCCTCCCCTTTTACCTCACACTCTACACGTCTGAAGCATCAGTACCCTGGCATATTTAGTTGCCAAAAACTGCCCTTCACTCAATCAAGTCTCCATCATAGCAATAACGTTTAAAACGGTTAAGAAGGTATTTGGCTCACTTGGTTTTGTTGTTCATAACTTTGGGTATAAGAGTTGGGATGTTATGTTGAGGTTTTATAGGACATTGATTAAGCCTCTCCCGGAGTACCATGTGCAGTATTGATCGCCCTGTTATATTGAGGATGTTTATTTTTATTTTGGGAAGGATTCAGATATGATTTACCAGGAATGGTGTGTTAGAGTTATAAGGAGAGGCTGGATTGGCTGGAACGTTTCCTGCTGCAGCGCAGGTTGAGAGATGACCTATAAAACAATGGGGAATATAGATTCTGTTGAATACCAGTTGTGTGTTCTTCGGGTATGTAATTTGAAGACTAAGAGGCTAGTTTTAAGATGAAAGGAGAATCCTTGACAAGACAGACAGAGTCATAGAACTGTATAGCATGGAACTAGTCCCTTCAGTCCAACCATCCCTGTCGACCAGTTATCCTAAATTAATTTGACATCAGTTGTCCACATCCCTCTGACACTGTCCCAATCATTAGGTTGGATTACTTACTGCGTGGAAACAGGCCCTTCGGTCCATGGAGTCCTCATCGACCTTCCTAAGAGCAACCCAGCCAAATTCATTTCCCTACATTTACCCATTCACCTCACATTACGGGTAATTTAACATAGCAAATTCATCTAACCTGCACATTTTTGGACTGTGGGAGGAAACCTGAGCACCCGGAGGAAATCCACGCATACACGGGGAGAATGTGCAGACTCCACACAGCCAGTTGCTTAAGGCAGAAATTGAACCCAGGTCTCTGGCGCTGTGAGGAAGCAGTGCTAACCACTGTGCCACCGTGCCACGCATCACGTTGCCTTATAAAGTTTGTAAGCGCATCAGCTTCTGTGACTTCCTGTGTCAGCTCCTTGCACATGCACCACTTCGATGTGACTATGTTGCGCCTTCGATCCCTGTAAAGTCAATTCTCTCTCAGCTTAAACCTATGCCCTCATGTCTTGGACTGCGCTACCCCTAGGTAAAGACTTGGCTATTCATTCTATCCGAGCAACACATGATTTTTTGAAACCGTAAGGTCACCCTTCACGTTCTGATGCGCCAGGGAAAATAGCATCGGCATATACAGCCTTTGCCTATAACTCCGATCTTCCAACACTGGTGACATCCTTGTTAGTCTTCTCTGAACACTTGCGAATTTCATTACATCACTCCTATAGCAGGGAGAATAGAATTGCACACAGTATCCTAAAAGAGGTCTAAGCAAGTCTTGTACAGCTGCATTATGACCTCCGAACCCCTGTACCCAATTTTCTGACCAATAACCGAAAACATATCAAGCACCTTCTTCACTATTCTATCATATGCTAATCTATTTTCAACTAACTGTTACCTGCAAGCCAAGGTCTTTGTTCAGCAACACTCCGCATGTCCTTCCCATTAAGTGTATTGGTCTTACGTTGATTTGCGTTTCCAAACTGCAGAAACTCAATTAGACTCCATCTACCAATCCTTGGCTCATTTGCCCATCTACTTAAGATCTCATTGTAATCAGAAGTAACCGTCTTCGTTGTCCAACAACTCTACCAATTTCGGTGTCATCTGCAAATTGACTGAACATACATGCTCAATTTTATCGAAAACATTTATATAAATGACGAAAGCCAGTGGATCCAGCACGATCTATGCGGTATACCATTGATCACAAGTCCTCAGTCCGGAAAGCAACCCTCCACCCATACCCTTGACAAAAGAGCCTACCATCGGTCTCACCCTCACTGACCACTATTTCCTGGCTTTTCCTTTCCAGTTTGTTGAATAAAGGAACCATGTTCGCCAACTTATATCGTCAAGCACATCCTCTGTGGTTATGGATGGTGAATATATCTCAGCAAATGGCCCAGCAATCTCTTTCTTAGCTTCTCATAGAGTTCTTCGATACACCTAATCAGGAAGAATCAGGTGCAATTTTTAAATGCAGCATGCGGTCCATGTATGGAATGAATTTCCTGAGGAGGTTCTGGACGCAGGTAAAGTTACAAGGCTTAAAAAATCGTTTTTTAAGTGCAGGAATAAGTGAAAATTTGGAATACTATGGGCCAAAAACAGGCAAATGAGACAGACTTATCTTCAGATTATAGTCAGCATGGACTGTATGGGCCGATAGGTCTGTTTCCAACCCTCCGTTAAACCCTTTAATTCCATTTATGCTTGTGTGTTGACGTATGTATCTGCGCATTTCTTCCGTGTTTGTGTATTTCTGTGCTTCTATGTATATCCCAATGTGTCCCGTTGCGTGTACCTATCTGTACATGTTATGTGTGTTCCTGCACCAGTTTGTTCATGCATGTTTGCATCTCTGTCTCTGCATCTCTGTCTCTGCATCTCTGTGCAATGGGAAAACTTTTGTTTGGGGGTGAATCATTGATGCAGGGGTCAAATCCCTCCCTCTCCATCTGCCTGCACCTTTTTCGTTTAAAGTGATCCAACACCACAATCGGCTGGTGCATTTTAGAACTTTTCAATACATTCTTACAAGTAGGAATTTTGTAAGGGTACGTCACTAAACATTTCAATTTACAGAAAATGCAAAAAGGTTAATCTTATCTAAACTCAAAATGGCTCACTCAGAGTAACTTAAATATAGTTGCAATGGGAATGCTCTGTAATATGTACACTATGTGTCAGCAATACTGCCCAAGACGCATCATTTCGACATTGCAGAGGCAGCACACACCTTTCTCCACATGAACATGTTCCACTCAGTGGGCGTGAGTACAACGGCAATCCTCTCCACGCCAAGCTCTTCTGTGTGTTTGTGTGTGTGTGTTTATGTGTGTGCCTGTGTGTAGTGCGTAGGAGTACGTCGGTGTGTGTGTTTGTTATGGTGTGTGGGTGTCCGTGTGTGTATGTGTGCGTGTGTGTGTGTGATTCTGTGTTCGTATGTGTCTTTGTATGCATGCATGTGAGAGTCTATGTGTCTATGTTTGCACGTGTGTCTCTGTGTTTATATATGTCTGCATCTGCGTGCGTCTGTGTTGTGAGCCAACTCCCCTGCCCACCGAGTGATAAGAGATTCTATTTTCACCAGGTAGACACAGAAGGGAGCTGGCATCAGGGCCACGGCTTTTAAGTTCTGTCAAAGGGAAATAACACTGACAGTAAGTTTAAATTGAGAATTACCCTTCGCTAATAATATAACCTTGACTGACAACTCGCTAGCTCTTTACATTGTTGGTGGAATGAGGCTACGTCCGAAATTCCACGCGGATTGTCCCCAACATCTCTAGCTTGTGCCAGGATCCTCACTACAAGGCGGGGGTACGTGGTGAGGATACGGATGTTGGGCACTCCACCACCGGGCTTGGTCCTTTTATTCCTCTCACAAGCTCTTTCTCCTTGTTAGGCACTATATCTCATGCCGCATTTTTTAGAACAAAAGTCAGGAGTCGAGAATGTGAGCAATCATGGATTCTTAATCATGGCCATGGGGAAGTGCAACTTCGTTCACAGAAATCTGAGGTAGTCCAAAGAAGTACAGCGTGTTACACCCTATATATTTCATCACAAGCTTACTGCCCATTATTGACTATGCCAAGAGGCAGTGGCATGGGAAGCAGTCTGTTCATACAGCTCCTACATGCATTGCACGGACTAACATTTCTCAAGGTCACTACGATTGAATGTTACCTCATAATATAAATTTAACTAGACAGAAACAGATAAGTAGCTATATAAACAATAAATCATCTATGGAGTAGAATTGTGGCTAAGGGGCCAGAGGAACTGTGATTTTTTTGCAGCTGCAAAGGCATGCTATCAGATCCAATACATCAGTTTAGTGGGTTAGCAGTTTGCGTCTTTCTGAAAAGATTGCTTTTGACAAAATGGCTTCCACAGATACTTTGTGTTGAATCTGGTCAAATACGCTTCCGCAATCCCTCCATTTTTAAAAAGAAATAACAGTTTAGAGATGTCAGCAAAAGGGAGTATGTATCCTGACCCAGGGCGATTGTCGGGGGTGGGCTGGAGATCAGAGTTAGTCCTCGGATTCAGTCAGGAAATGGGCAGAAGGTTCCGGAGACTGAGCATCATCAACACGGGTTTCATCAGGAAGGGAAAACCTAAGAATCTGCAAATTTGCTGGAGTCGTGGGTCACAACAGTGAACTGAACCAAGCACGGGATTGCGAGCAGGGTTACTTCAATTTCCAGTTGACCATTTCCAAAGGCAGGGAAAACGAAATTTGCAAATCGCTGAAATTCCATAGGGATTCTCTTTTGAGAGTTCAGTATGGATGGAGAGTAGTTGAACTTCTGTGTATAAAGAAAAACATTAAATTTTAAAGCCCATTTGCGAAGATTATCAGGCTATGCATTGTGACCAAATAAAACATAGCTATTGAAAG
>NW_025198626.1:0-4406 GCF_004010195.1 Chiloscyllium plagiosum
TGACATTACTTTGTGTGCGTTCACTGTGATATTACTGTGTGTGGTTCACTCTGATATTACTGCGTGTGCGTTCACTCTCATATTACTGCGTGTGGTTTCACTCTGATATAACTGTGTGAGTTTCACTCTGACATTACTGCGTGTGGTTCAATCTGACATCACTTTGTGCGCGTTCACTCTGTCATTACTGCGAGTGCATTCACTCTGATATTACTGTGTGTGCGTTCACTCTGACATTACTGTGTGCGCGTTCACTCTGACATTACTGTGTGTGGGTTCACTGTGATATTACTGCGTGTGTTTCACTCTGACATTACTGCGTGTGCGTTCACTCTGACATTACTGCGTGTGCGTTCACTCTGACATTACTTTGTGTGCGTTCACTTTGATATTACTGTGTGTGGTTCACTCTGATACTACTGTGAGTGGGTTCACCCTGATATTACTGCGTGTGGTTCACCCTGATATTACTGCGTGTGGTTCACTCTGACATTACTGCGTGTGTTTCACTCTGATATTACTGCGTGTGGGTTCACTCTGACATTACTGTGTGTGCGTTCACTCTGATATTACTGTGTGTGCGTTCACTCTGATGTTACTGTGTGTGCGTTCACTCTGACATTACTGTGTGTGCGTTCACTCTGATATTACTGTGTGTGCGTTCACTCTGACATTACTCTGTGTGGGTTCACTCTGATATTACTGCCTGTGGTTCAGTCTGATGTTACTGCGTGTGCGTTCACTCTGACATTACTGCGTGTGGTTCACTCTGACATTACTGTGTGTGCGTTCACTCTGACATTACTGTGTGTGGTTCACTCTGACATTACTGTGTGTGTTCACTCTGACATTACTGTGTGTGCGTTCACTCTAATATTATTGTGTGTGGTTCACTCTGACATTACTGCGTGTGGTTCACTCGGACATTACTGTGTGTGGTTCACTCGGACATTACTGCGTGTGTGTTCACTCTGTCATTACTGCGTGTGTTTCCCTCTGACATTACTGCGTGTGTGTTCACTGTGACATTACTGCGTGTATGTTCACTCTGTCATTACTGCGAGTGCGTTCACTCTGACATTACTGCGTGTGGTTCACGCTGATATTACTGTGTGTGGTTCACTCTGACATTACTGTGTGTGCGTTCACTCTGACATTACTGCGTGTGGTTCACACTGATATTACTGTGTGTGCGTTCACTCTGATATTACTGCGTGTTGTTCACACTGATATTACTGCGTGTGGTTCACACTGATATTACTGTGTGTGGTTCACTCTGACATTACTGCGTGTGGTTCACTCTGACATTACTGCGTGAGGTTCACTCTGACATTACTGCGTGTGGTTCACTCTGACATTACTGCGTGTGGTTCACACTGATATTACTGCGTGTGGTTCACTCTGACATTACTCCGTGTGCGTTCACTCTGATATTATTGCGTGTGGTTCACTCTGACATTACTGCGTGTGGTTCACACTGATATTACTGCGTGTGGTTCACTCTGACATTACTGCGTGTGGTTCACACTGATATTACTGCGTGTGGTTCACTCTGACATTACTGCGTGTGGTTCACTCTGACATTACTGTGTGTGGTTCACTCTGACATTACTGTGTGTGGTTCACACTGATATTACTGCGTGTGCGTTCACTCTGATATTACTGCTTGTGGTTCACTCGGACATTACTGCGTGTGGTTCCCTCTGACATTACTGCCTGTGGGTTCACTCTGATATTACTGCATGTGCGTTCACTCTGATATTACTGCGTGTGCTTCACTCGGACATTACTGCGTGTGGTTCCCTCTGACATTACTGCGTGTGCGTTCACTCTGACATTACTGCGTGTGGTTCCCTCTGACATTACTGCGTGTGCGTTCACTCTGATATTACTGCCTGTGGTTCACTCGGACATGACTGCGTGTGGGTTCACTCGGACATTACTGCGTGTGCGTTCACTCTGACATTACTGCATGTGGGTTCACTGTGACATTACTGAATGTGCATTCACTCTGATATTACTGTGTGTGGTTCACTCTGATATTATTGTGTGTGGTTCACTCTGACATTACTGCATCTGGTTCACTCTGATATTACTGCGTGTGGTTCACTCTGATATTACTGTGTGTGGGTTTACTCTGACATTACTGTGTGCGCGTTCACTTTGTTATTACTGCGTGTGGTTCAGTCTGACATTACTGTGTATGCGTTCACTCTAATATTACTGTGTATGCATTCACTCTGACATTACTGCGTGTGGTTCCGTCTGACATTACTGCGTGTGGGTTCACTCTATTATTACTGTGTATGCGTTCACACTGATACTACTGCGTGTGGTTCACTCTGACATTACTGCGTGTGCGTTCACTCTGACATTACTGCCTGTGGTTCACTCGGACATTACTGCGTGTGGGTTCACTCTGACATTACTGCGTGTGGTTCACTCTGACATTACTGCGTGTGCGTTCACTCTGATACTACTGCGTGTGCGTTCACTCTGATATTACTGCGTGTGTGTTCACTCTGATATTACTGTGTATGCGTTCACTCTGACATTACTGTGTATGCGTTCACTCTGATATTACTGCCTGTGCTTCACTCTGACATTACTGTGTGTGCGTTCACTCTGATATTATTGCGGTGGTTCACTCTGATATTATTGCGGTGGTTCACTCTGATATTACTGCGTGTGCGTTCACTCTGACATTACTGCGTGTGCTTCACTCTGACATTACTGCGTGTGGTTCCCTCTGACATTACTGCGTGTGCGTTCACTCTGATATTACTGCCTGTGGTTCACTCGGACATGACTGCGTGTGGGTTCACTCTGACATTACTGCGTGTGCGTTCACTCTGATATTACTGCGTGTGGTTCACTCTGACATTACTGCATGTGGTTCACTCTGATATTACTGCGTGTGGTTCACTCTGATATTACTGTGTGTGGGTTTACTCTGACATTACTGTGTGCGCGTTCCATCTGTTATTACTGCGTGTGGTTCAGTCTGACATTAATGTGTATGCGTTCACTCTAATATTACTGTGTATGCGTTCACTCTGATATTACTGCGTGTGGTTCAGTCTGACATTACTGCGTGTGCGTTCACTCTGATATTACTGCGTGTGCTTCACTCGGACATTACAGCGTGTGGTTCCCTCTGACATTACTGCGTGTGCGTTCACTCTGATATTACTGCCTGTGGTTCACTCGGACATCACTGCGTGTGGGTTCACTCTGACATTACTGCGTGTGCGTTCACTCTGACATTACTGTGTGTGGGTTCACTGTGATATTACTGAATGTGCATTCACTCTGATATTACTGCGTGTGGTTCACTCTGATATTACTGTGTGTGGGTTTACTCTGATATTACTGCGTGTGGTTCAGTCTGACATTACTTTGTATGTGTTCACTCTAATATTACTGCGTGTGGTTCACTCTGACATTACTGCGTGTGCGTTCACTCTAATATTACTGTGTATGCGTTCACTCTGACATTACTACGTGTGGTTCACTCTGACATTACTGCGTGTGGTTTCACTCTGATATTACTGTGTGCGCGTTCACTCAGTTATTACTGCGTGTGGTTCAGTCTGACATTACTGTGTGTGGGTTCACTCTGATATTACTGTGTGTGCGTTCATTCTGACATGACTGCGTGTGGTTCAGTCTGATATTACTGCGTGTGCGTTCACTCTGATATTACTGTGTGCGGGTTTACTCTGATATTACTGCGTGTGGTTCAGTCTGACATTACTTTGTATGTGTTCACTCTAATATTACTGTGTATGCGTTCACTCTGACATTACTACGTGTGGTTCACTCTGACATTACTGCGTGTGCGTTCACTCTGACATTACTGTGTGTGGGTTCACTCTGATATTACTGCGTATGCATTCACTCTGACATTACTGCGTGTGCGTTCACTCTGACATTACTGCGTGTGGTTCACTCTGATATTACTGCGTTTCATTCACTCTGACATTACTGTGTGTGCGTTCACTCTAATATTATTGTGTGTGTTTCACTCGGACATTACTGCGTGTGGTTCACTCGGACATTACTGTGTGTGGTTCACTCGGACATTACTGCGTGTGTTTCACTCTGTCATTACTGCGTGTGTTTCCCTCTGACATTACTGCGTGTGTGTTCACTGTGACATTACTGCGTGTATGTTCACTCTGTCATTACTGCGAGTGCGTTCACTCTGATATTACTGCGTGTGGTTCACACTGATATTACTGCGTGTGCGTTCACTCTGATATTGCTGTGTGTGCGTTCACTCTGATATTACTGCGTGTGGTTCACACTGATATTACTGCGTGTGCTTCACACTGATATTACTGCGTGTGCTTCACTCGGACATTACTGCGTGTGGTTCACTCGGACATTACTGCGTGTGTTTC
>NW_025198626.1:4886-5658 GCF_004010195.1 Chiloscyllium plagiosum
GTGTGCGTTCACTCTGACATTACTGCCTGTGGTTCACTCGGACATTACTGCGTGTGGGTTCACTCTGACATTACTATGTGTGGTTCCCTCTGATATTACTGCGTGTGCGTTCACTCTGATATTACTGCGTGTGGTTCACTCTGACATTTCTGTGTGTGGTTCACTCTGACATTACTGCGGGTGGTTCACTCTGATATTACTGCGTGTGGTTCACTCTGACATTACTGCGTGTGGTTCACTCTGACATTACTGCATGTGGTTCACTCTGACATTACTGTGTGTGGTTCCCTCTGACATTAATGTGTGCGCGTTCACTCTGTTATTACTGCGTGTGGTTCAGTCTGACATTACTACGTGTGCGTTCACTCTTATATTACTGCGTGTGGTTCACTCTGACATTACTGCGTGTGGTTCACTCGGACGTTATTGTGTGTGGTTCACTCGGACATTACTGTGTGTGGTTCACTCTGACATGACTGTGTGTGGTTCAGACTGACATTACTGCCTGTGGTTCACTCGGACATTACTGTGTGAGGTTCAGTCTGATATTACTCCGTGTGCGTTCACTCTAATATTACTGTGTATGCGTTCACTCTGACATTACTGCGTGTGGTTCACTCTGACATTACTGCGTGTGGGTTCACTCTGATATTACTGTGTGCGCGTTCACTCTGTTATTACTGCGGGTGGTTCACTCTGACATTACTGTGTGCGGTTCACTCTGACATTACTGCGTGTGCGTTCACTCTGACATTACTGTGTGTGGTTCCCT
>NW_025198627.1:0-5659 GCF_004010195.1 Chiloscyllium plagiosum
GAGTAGCTTACCTGTGGACTTTAAAGTTAGGTTTGAGGAGGAGGAAGGGAGGGAGGCCCTACAGATGCTGGAAACCAGAAATTGAATCAGTGTGGTGCTGGAAAGTCACAGCAGGTCAGGCAGCAAAGGTGAGTATTTCAGATGCTGGAAGCCAGAGTTTAGATCAGAGTGGTTCTGGAAAATCACAGCAGGTTAGGCAGCTAGGACAGTATGGCACATGCTGGAAGCCAGAGTTTAGATCAGAGTGGTGCTGGAAATGCACAGCAGGTCAGGCCGCAAAAGTAAGGATGGCAGATGCTGGAAACCAGAGTTTAGATCAGAGTGGTGCTGGAAAAGCAAAGCAGGCCAGGCCATAAACATGAGTACTGTAGATGCTGGAAACCGAAGTTTAGGTCCGACTGGCACTTTAAAAGCACAGTCGGTCAGTCTGCAAATGTGGCGACTGTAAGTGCGAGAAACCAGAGTTAAGATCAGAGTGGTGCTGGAAAAGCACAGCAGGTCAGGCCACAAACGTGAGGAGTGTAGATGCTGGTAACCAGAGTTTAGATCAGAGTGGTGCTGAAAAAGCACAGCAGGTGAGGCCGCAAACGTGAGGAGTGTAGATGCTGGAAACCAGAGTTTAGATCAGAGTGGTGCTGAAAAAGCACAGCATGTCAGGCGACAAAAGAGAGGATGGCAGATGCTGGAAACCAGAAATTGAATCAGAGTGGTGCTGAGAAAGAACAGCAAATCAGGCGGCAAACGTGAGGACAACAGATGCTGGAAACCAAAGTGTTTAGAGCAGAGTGGTGCTGGAAAAGCACAGCCGGTCAGGCAGAAAAGGTGAGGACTGCAAATGCTGGAAACCTGAGTTTAGATCAGAGAGGTGCTGGAAAAGCACAGCAGGTCAGGCTGCAAAAGTTAGGACGGCAGATGCTGGAAAGGCACACCAAGTCAGCAGGCAAATGTGAGGACTGCAGATGTCGGGAGCCATAGTTTAGATCAGTGTGGTGCTCGAAAGTCACAGCAGGCCACACCTGATGAAGGAGCGCCGCTCCGAAAGCTAGTGTGCTTCCAATTAAACCTGTTGGACTATAACCTGGTGTTGTGTGATTTTTCACTTTGTGTACCCCAGTCCAACACCGGAATCTCCAAATCATGACAGCAGGCCAGGCAGCAAAGGTTAGTATGGCACATGTTGGAACCAAAGTTAGATCAGAGTGGTGCTGGAAAAGCACAGCAGGTCAGGCCGCAAACGTGAGGATGGCAGATGCTGGAAGCCAGAGTTTAGATCAGAGTGGTGCTGGAAACGCACAGCAGGTTGTGCCGCAAAAGTGAGGAATGCAGATGCTGGAAATCAGAGTTTTTACATCAGATTGGTGCTGGAAAAGCACAGCAGGTCATGCAGAAAATGTGAGGTCTGCAAATGCTGGAAACCTGAGTTTAGATCAGAGAGGTGCTGGAAAAGAACAGCAGGTCAGGCCACAAACGTGAGGACGCCAGATTCTGGAAACCAGAATTTCGATCAGAGAGTTGCTGGAAAAGCATAGCAGGTTATGCCGCAAAAGTGAGGATGGCAGATGCTGGAAACCAGAAATTGAATCAGAGTGGTACTGGAAAGGCACAGCAAGTCAGGCGGCAAATGTGAGGACTGCAGATGCTGGAAACCAGAGTTTAGATCAGTGTGGTGCTGGAAAGTCACAGCATGCCACACCTGATGAAGGAGCGTCGCTCCGAAAGCTAGTGTGCTTCCAATTAAACCTGTTGGACTATAACCTGGTGTTGTGTGATTTTTCACTTTGTACACCCCAGTCCAACACCGGCATCTCCAAATCATGACAGCAGGCCAGGCAGCAAAGGTTTGTATGACACATGCTGGAAACCAGAGTTGAGATCAGAGTGGTGCGGAGAAAGCACAGCAGGTCAGGCTACACAAGTGAGGACTGCAGATGCTAGAAACCAGAATTTCGATCAGAGGGCTGATGGAATTGCATAGCAGGTCAGGCCGCAAAAGTGAGGATGGCAGATGCCGGGAACCAGAAATTGAATCAGTGTGGTGCTGGAAAGTCACAGCAGACCAGGCGGCAAAGGTTAGTATGGCACATGCTGGAAACCAGAGTTTAGATCAGAGTGGTGCTGGAAAAGCACAGCAGGCTAGGCAGCAAAAGTGAGGATGGTGCATGCTGGAGACCAAAGGTTAGATCAGAGAGGTGTTGGAAAAGCACAGCAGATCAGGCAACAAAAGAGAGGACGGCAGATGCTGGAACCCAGAGTTTAGATCAGAGAGGTGCTGGAAAAGCACAGCAGGTGAGGCCGCAAAAGTAAGAATGGCAGGTACTGGAAGACAGAAATTGAATCAGAATGGTGCTGGAAAACCACAGCAGGCCAGGCCACAAATGTGAGGACGGCAGATACAGGAAACCAGTGTTTAGAGCAGAGTGGTGCTGGAAAAGCACAGCCGGTCAGGCAGAAAAGGTGAGGACTGCAAATGCTGGAAACCTGAGATTAGATCAGAGAGGTGCTGGAAAAGCACAGCAGGTCAGGCTGCAAACGTTAGGACGGCAGATGCTGGAAAACAGAGCTTAGATCAGAGTGGTGCTGGGAAAGCACAGCAGGTCAGGCCACAAACGTGAGGACGGCAGATTCTGGAAACCAGAGTTTCGATCAGAGAGCTGCTGGAAAAGCATAGCAGGTCAGGCCGCAAAAGTGAGGATGGCAGATGCTGGAAACCAGAAATTGAATCAGAGTGGTGCTGGAAAGGCACACCAAGTCAGCAGGCAAATGTGAGGACTGCAGATGTCAGGAGCCATAGTTTAGATCAGAGTGGTGCTGGAAAGTCACAGCAGGCCACACCTGATGAAGGAGCGTCACTCCGAAACTAGTGTGCTTCCAATTAAACCTGTTGGACGACAACCTGGTGTTGTGTGATTTATCACTTTGTGCACCCCGGTCCAACACCGGCATCTCCAAATCATGACAGCAGGCCAGGCAGCAAAGGTTAGCATGGCACATGCTGGAAGCCAGAGTTGAAATCAGAGTGGTGCTGGAAAAGCAGAGCAGGTCAGGCCACAAACGTGATGACTCCAGATGCTGAAAGCCAGAGATTTAATCAGAGTGCTGCTGGAAAAGCGCAGCAGGTCAGGCCATAAAAGCGAGGATGGCAGATACTGGAAACCAGTGTTTAGTGCAGATTGGTGCTGGAAAAGCACAGCCGGTGAGGCAGTAAAATTGAGAACAGCAGGTGCTGCAAATCAGAGTTCAGATCAGAGTGGTGCTGGAAATACACAGCAAGTCAGGCGGCAAACATGAGGACGGCAGATGCTGGAAACCAGAGTTTACATCAGAGTGGTGCTGGAAAAGCACAGCAGGTTATGCCGCAAAAGTGAGGAATGCAGATGCAGGAAACCAGAGTTTAAATCAGAGTGGTGCTGGAAAAGCACAGCAGGTCAGGCCGCAAAAATGAGGACTATTGATGCTGGAAGCCACAGTTTATATGAGCATGTTGCTGGAAAAGCACAGCAGGTCAGGCCACAAACGTGAGGACGGCAGATGCTGGAAGACAGAGATTGAATCAGAGTGGTACTGGAAAAGCACAGCAGATCAGGCAGAAAAGGTAAGGACTGTAGATACTGCAAGCCAGAATTTAGATCAGGGTGGAGCTGGAAAAGCACGGCAGGTCAGGCCACAAACGTGAGGACGGCAGATGTTGGAAACCAGAGTTTAGATATGAGTAGTGCTGGAAACGCACGGGAGGTCAGGGCACAAAAGCGATGACTGCAGATGCTGGAAATCACAGTTTAGATCAGAGTGATGCTGGAAAAGCACAGCAGGCTAGGCAGCAAAAGTGAGGACGGCACATGCTGGAAACCATAGGGTGGATCAGAGAGGTGTTGGAAAAGCACAGCAGATCAGTCCGCAAATGTGATGATGGAAATGCTGGAAGCCAGAGATTGAATCAGAGTGGTGCTGGAAAAGCACAGCAGGTCAGGCTGCAAACGTGAGGACAGCAGATGCTGGAAGCCAGAGATGAGATCAGAGTGGTGATGGAAAAGCACAGCAGGTCACGCCACAAAAGTGATGACTGCAGATGCTGAAAGCCACAGATTTAATCAGAGTTGTGCTGGAAAGGCACAACAGGTCAATCTGCAAAAGTGAGGACTGCGGATGCTGGAAGTCAAAGTTTAGATCAGAGTGGTGCTGGTAAAGCACAGGAGGTCTGGCTGCAATAGTAAAGACTGCAGATGCTGCAAATCAGAAATCAGATCAGAGAGGTGCTGGAAAAGCATAGCAGGTCAGGCAGAGAAGGTGAGGACTGCAGATACTGCAAACCAGAGTTTAAAATAGGGTAGAGCTGGAAAAACAAAACCGGTCAGAACGCAAAAGTGAGGACTATAGATGCTGGAAACCAAAGTTTAGATCAGAGTGGTGCTGAGAAAGTACAGCAGGTCAGGCCGCCAAGTGAGGATTGCAGATGCTGGAAACTAGAGTGTGGTCGTAGTGGTGCTGGAAAAGCACAGCATGTCAGGCCACAAAACCGAGGACTGCAGATGCTGGAAACCAGAATTTCGATCAGAGAGCTGCTGCAAAAGCATAGCAGGTCAGGCCGCAAAAGTGAGGAAGACAGATGCTGGAAACCGGAAATTGAATCAGAGTGGTGCTGGAAAGCACAGCAAGTCAGGCGACAAATGTGAGGACTGCAGATACCGGGAGCCATAGTTTATATCAGTGGGGTGCTAGAAAGTCAGAGCACGTCAGGCAGCAAAGTTTAGTATTTCAGATGCTGGAAGCCAGAGTTCAGATCAGTGTGATGCTGGAAAAGCACAGCAGGTTAGGCCGCAAAAATGAGGATGGCAGATGCTGGAAACCAGAGTTTAGATCAGAGTGGTGCTGGAAAGGCATAGCAGGTCAGGCCACAAAAATGAGGACGGCAGATGCTGGAAACCAGAGTTGAGATCAGTGTTGTGTTGGAAAAGCACAGCAGGTCAGGCCACAAAAGTGAGCACAGCAGATGCTGGAAACCGGTTGAAACTTTATTGCTGGAACAGCACAGCAGGTCAGGCAGCATCCAGGGAACAGGAGATTCGACGTTTCGGGCACAGGCCTGAAGAAGGGCCTGTGCCCGAAACGTCGAATCTCCTGTTCCCTGGATGCTGCCTGACCTGCTGTGCTGTTCCAGCTATAAAGTTTCAACTTTGATTTCCAGCATCTGCAGACCTCACTTTCTCCTCGAAGAGATGCTGGAAACTAGATATTAAATCAGAATGATGCTGAAAAAGCACAGCAGGTCAGGCGACAAAAGACAGGACAGCAGATGCTGGAACCCAGAGTTTAAATAGACAGTCGACAAGAGACAATAGGTCCAGGAGTAGGCCATTCAGCCCTTCGAGCCTGCACCGCTATTCAATATGATCAAGGCTGATCATTTCTAATCAGTTTCCTCTTCCTGCCTTATCTCCATAACCCTTGATTCCACTATCTTTGAGAGCTCTATCCAACTCTTTCTTAAATGAATCCAGAGAATGGGCCTCCACTGCCCTCTGCGGCAGAGCATTCCACACAGCCACCACTCTCTGGGTGAAGACGTTTCTCCTCATCTCTGTCCTATATGGTCTACCCCGTATTTTTAAGAGAGGTGCTGGAAAAGCACAGCAATTCAGTCTGCAAAAGTGTGGACTGAAGG
>NW_025198628.1:0-2117 GCF_004010195.1 Chiloscyllium plagiosum
GGAGTCAAGGCCCAGCGCAGACAGGAGTCAATGCCCAGCGTGGTCTGGGGTCAAGGCTCAGCGCAGTCTGGAGTCAAGGCCCAGTGTGGTCTGGAGTCAAGGCCCAGTGTGGCCTTGTGTCAAGGCCTAGCATGGCCTTGTGTCAAGGCCCAGCGCAGTCTGGAATCAAGGCCCAGCATGGTCTGGAGTCAAGGCCCAATGTGGTCTGGGGTCAAGGCCCAGCAAGGTCTGGTTTCAAGGACCAGCGCGGTCTGGAGTCACGGCCCAGCGTGTTCTGGAGTCAAGGCCCAGCGCAGAGTGGTGGGAAGGCCCAGTGTGGTCAGGGGTCAAGGCCCAGCACGGTCTAGAGTCAATGCCCATCATGGTCTGTAGTCAAGGCCCAATGTGGTCTGGAGTCAAGGCCCACTGCAGACTGGAGTCAAGGCCCAGCGTGGTCTAGAGTCAAGGCCCAGCGAGGTCGAGTGTCAAAGCCCAGTGCGGACTGGAGTCAAGGCCCAGCGCGGACTGGAGTCAAAGTCTAGTGCGGACTGGAGTCAAGGCTAGGCGTGGTCTGGAGGCAAGGCCCAGCACGGTCTGGAGTCAAGGCCCAGCACGGTCTGGAGTCAAGGCCCAGCGTTGTCTGGCGTCAAGGCCCAGCGTGGTCTGGTGTCAAGACCCAGCAGGGTCTGGGGTCAAGGCCCAGTGTGGTCTGGAGTCAACGCCCACTGCGGACTGGAGTCAAGGCCCGGCACGGTCTGGGGTCAAGGCCCAGCACGGTCTGGGGTCAAGGCCCAGCGCGGTCTGGAGTCAACACCCAGTATGGTCTGGGGTCAAGGCCCAGTGCGGACTGGAGTCAATGCCCAGCACGGTCTGGAGTCAAAGCCCAGCACCGTCTGGAGTCAAGGCCCAGCATGGTCTCGAGTCAAGGCCCAGCATGGCCTCGGGTCAAGGCCCAGTGTGTTCTGGAGTCAAGGCACAGTGTGGCCTGGAGTCAAGGCCCAATGTAGTCTGGAGTCAAGGCCCACTGCAGACTGGAGTCAAGGCCCAGCGTGGTCTAGAGTCAAGGCCCAGCATGGTCTAGTATCAAGGCCCAGTGCGGACTGGAGTCAAGCCCCAGTGCGGACTGGAGTCAAGGCCCAGTGTGGTCTGGATTCAAGGCCCAGCATGGCCCGGAGTGAAGGCCCAGCGTGGTCTGGAGTCAAGGCACAGTGTGATCTGTAGTCAAGGCCCAGCAAGGTCTGGAGTCAAGCCCAACACGGTCTGGAGTCAAGGCTCAGCGTGGTCTGGAGTCAAGGCTCTCCGTGGTATGGTGTCAAGATCCAGTGATGACTGGAGTCAAGGCCCAGCACGGTCTGGAGTCAAGGCCCAGCGTGGTCTGGTGTCAAGGCCCAGTGCGGACTGGAGTCAAGGCCCAGTGCAGACTGGAGTCACGGCCCAGCGTGTTCTGGAGTCAAGGCCCAGCGCAGAATGGTGGGAAGGCCCAGTGTGGTCAGGGGTCAAGGCCCAGCGCGGTCTAGAGTCAATGCCCAGCATGGTCTGTAGTCAAGGCCCAATGTGGTCTGGAGTCAAGGCCCACTGCAGACTGGAGTCAAGGCCCAGCGTGGTCTAGAGTCAAGGCCCAGCGAGGTCTAGTGTCAAAGCCCAGTGCGGACTGGAGTCAAGGCCCAGCGCGGACTGGAGTCAAGGCCTAGTGCGGACTGGAGTCAAGGCTAGGCGTGGTCTGGAGGCAAGGCTCAGCACGGTCTGGAGTCAAGGCCCAGCGTTGTCTGGCGTCAAGGCACAGCGTGGTCTGGTGTCAAGGCCCAGTGTGGCCTGGAGTCAAGGCCCAGCGTGGTCTGGGGTCAAGGCCCAGCGCAGACTGGAGTCAAGGCCCAGCACGGACTGGAGTCAAGGCCCAGTGCGGACTGGAGTCAAGACCAAGTGCAGACTGGAGTCAAGGCCCAGCACGGTCAGGAGTCAAGGCCCAATGTGTTCTGGAGTCAAGGCCCACTGCAGACTGGAGTCAAGGCCCAGTGTGGTTTAGAGTCATGGCCCAGTGTAGCCTTGTGTCAAGGCCCAGCGCAGTCTAGAATCAAAGCCCAGCGTGGTCGGGTGTCAAGGCTCAGTGATGACTGGAGTCAAGGCCCAGCACGGTCTGG
>NW_025198628.1:2250-3693 GCF_004010195.1 Chiloscyllium plagiosum
AACACGGTCTGGAGTCAAGGCCCAGCATGGTCTGGAGTCAAGGCTCAGCGTGGTCTGGAGTCAAGGCTCTCCGTGGTATGGTGTCAAGATCCAGTGCGGACTGGAGTCAAGGCCCAGCACGGTCTGGAGTCAAGGCCCAGCGTGGTCTGGTGTCAAGGCCCAGTGCGGACTGGAGTCAAGGCCCAGTGCAGACTGGAGTCAAGGACCAGCGTGGTCTGGAGTCAAGGCCCAGCAAGGTCTGGAGTCAAGGCCCAGCGCTGTCTGGAGTCAAGGCCCAGTGTGGACTGGTGTTAGGGCCCAGTGTGGTCTGGAATCAAGGCCCAACGCGGTCTGGTGTCAAGGCCCAGCGTGGTCTGGTGTCAAGGCCCAGTGTGGCCTTGTGTCAAGTCCCAGCGCAGTCTGGAATCAAAGCCCAGCCTGGTCTGGTGTCAGGGCCCAGTGCGGACTGGAGTCAAGGCCCAGTGTCGTCTAGAGTCAAGGCCCAGCGTGGTCTGGTGTCAAGGCCCAGTGCGGACTGGAGTCAAGGCCCAGTGTGGTCTGGAGTCAAGGCCCAGTGTGGCCTGGGGTCAAGGCCCAGCGTGATCTGGAGTCAATGCCCAGCGTGGTCTGGAGTCAAGACCCAGCGTGGTCTCGTGTCAAGGCCCAGTGTGGCCTGGAGTCAAGGCCCAGCAAGGTCTGGAGTCAGGGCCCAGCGTGGCCTGGAGTCAAGGCCCAGCGTTGTCTTGAGTCAAGGCCCAGCGCCGTCTGGAGTCAAGGCCCAGTGTGGTCTGGAGTGAAGGCCCAGCACGGTCTGGGGTCAAGACCCAGCACGGTCTGGAGTCAAGGCCCAGTGTGGTCTGGAGTCAACGCCCAGTGCGGACTGGAGTCAAGGCCCAGCACGGTCTGGGGTCAAGGCCCAGCGCGGTCTGGAGTCAACGCACAGTATGGTCTGGGGTCAAGGCCCAGTGCGGACTGGAGTCAAAGCCCAGCACCGTCTGGAGTCAAGGCCCAATGTGGTCTGGAGTCAAGGCCCACTGCAGTCTGGAGTCAAGGCCCAGCATGGTCTAGAGTCAAGGCCCAGCATGGTCTAGAGTCAAGGCCCAGCGTGGTCGGGTGTCAAGGCTCAGTGATGACTGGAGTCAAGGCCCAGTGTGGTCTGGAGTCAAGACCCAGCAAGGTCTGGACTCAAGGCACAGCGTGGTCTGGTGTCAAGGCCCACTGCAGACTGGAGTCAAGGCCCAGCGTGGTCTAGAGTCAAGGCCCAGCGTGGTCTGGAGTCAAAGCCCAGTGCGGACTGGAATCAAGGCCCAGCGCGGACTGGAGTCAAGGCCTTGTGCGGACTTCAGTCAAGGCCCAGCGTGGTCTGGAGGCAATCCCAGCAAGGACTGGAGACAAGGCCCAGCACGGTCTGGAGTCAAGGCCCAGCGTGGTCTGGCGTCAAGGCCCAGCGTGGTCTGGTGTCAA
>NW_025198628.1:4429-5659 GCF_004010195.1 Chiloscyllium plagiosum
GTCAAGGCCCAGTGTGGCCTGGGGTCAAGGCCCAGCGTGATCTGGAGTCAATGCCCAGCGTGGTCTGGAGTCAAGACCCAGCGTGGTCTCGTGTCAAGGCCCAGTGTGGCCTGGAGTCAAAGCCCAGCGTGGTCTGGAGTCAAGGCCCAGCGCAGACTGGAGTCAAGGCCCAGCACGGTCTGGGGTCAAGGCCCAGCATGGTCTGGGGTCAAGACCCAGCAGAGTCTGGAGTCAAGGCCCAGTGTGGTCTGGAGTCAACGCCCAGTGCGGACTGGAGTCAAGGCCCAGCATGGTCTGGGGTCAAGGCCCAGCACGGTCTGGGGTCAAGGCCCAGCGCGGTCTGGAGTCAACGCCCAGTATGGTCTGGGGTCAAGGCCCAGTGCGGACTGGAGTCAAAGCCCAGCACCGTCTGGAGTCAAGGCCCAGTGTGGCCTGGAGTCAAAGCCAAGCGTGGTCTGGAGTCAAGGCCCAGCGCAGACTGGAGTCAAGGCCAGCGTGGTCTGGGGTCAAGGCCCAGCGCAGTCTGGAGTCAAGGCCCAGTGTGGCCTGGAGTCAAGGCCCAGTGCGGACTGGAGACAAGGCACAGCACGGTCTGGAGTCAAGACCCAATGTGGTCTGGAGTCAAGGCCCACTGCTGACTGGACTGGAGTCAAGGCCCAGCGTTGCCTTGAGTCAAGGCCCAGCGCAGTCTGGAGTCAAGGCCCAGTGTGGTCTGGAGTCAAGGCCCAGTGCGGACTGGAGTCAAGGCCCAGCACGGTCTGGGGTCAAGACCCAATGTGGTCTGGAGTCAAGGCCCACTGCTGACTGGACTGGAGTCAAGGCCCAGTGTGGTCTGGAGTCAAGGCCCAGCAAGGTCTGGAGTCAAGGCCCAGTGTGGCCTGGAGTCAAAGCCAAGTGTAGTCTGGAGTCAAGGCCCAGCGCTGACTGGAGTCAAGGCCAGCGTGGTCTGGGGTCAAGGCCCAGCGCAGTCTGGAGTCAAGGCCCAGTGTGGCCTGGAGTCAAGGCCCAGTGCGGACTGGAGTCAAGGCACAGCACGGTCTGGGGTCAAGGCCCAATGTGGTCTGGAGTCAAGGCCCACTGCTGACTGGACTGGAGTCAAGGCCCAGCGTTGTCTTGAGTCAAGGCCCAGCGCAGTCTGGAGTCAAGGCCCAGTGTGGTCTGGAGTCAAGGCCCAGTACGGACTGGAGTCAAGGCCCTGCACGGTCTGGGGTCAAGACCCAGCAGGGTCTG
>NW_025198629.1:0-2731 GCF_004010195.1 Chiloscyllium plagiosum
CAGAATATCATCACAACGTCGGTCGGTTGATAAGAAGTCAGACTAAAAGATAATATATCTTATTCCAATCAGTAAGAGGCGTTGATTCAAAGTCCGTTTAGGCAGATAAAAGGGTGAAAAGGGATTCCGTAATTTTGCATTAATTCAACATAGAGGGAACGGCCACAGCTTGGTCTAAATGACTGAAGGTTACACCCTTAGACTGGCTTCAAATAACGGATAGAATTCTTCAGGACAACAAAATCTTCAGCCTTCCTCGTGGGACCTGTGTCTGCTCTCGACTGATCAAGTCCATGTCAATTTTGGAGAATTTATCTGTTCTTATGCGTGCGTGTTTGTGTGTTTGGGAAGCTGCGTTTCTTCTGAGTTATCTTGCGTGTAAAATAGAAACATCGATTTATTTATTATTTGAGGTCCAATTATTTGATTCAATCGGAAAGTTTCGTGGATCCTCAATCGACCTGGTAACCTTTCACCCAAACTAATTACTTTCTTTTGTTTTGTTTTCCTTCATTACAGTTAACAGTGTAACGATCTTCGTCTTGCTTTGTAAAAAATGTGGATTGTCTCCATGTGTCAGTCGTTACCTGTCAGCTATGGCATCGGCGGATCTACTGGTCATTATCTTTGATTTGGTATTGAGGCACATTCCGATTGTTTATAGAGAACAGTTTTACTCCCTGCTTTACATCCGTGTCTGTAACATCCATGCCATCCTGCTTTATGCAGCCACTGACTGTTCAGTCTGGTTCACAGTCACGTTCACCATTGATCGATTTGTCGCCATTTGCAGCCAGCAGCTGAAATGCAAATATTGCAGTGAACAAACGGCAGCTGTGGTGCTGGGCACAGTAACTGCGCTAAGCTGCTGCAAGAACATTTTTTGGTATTACATGTTCTCAGATCGATATACTCTGGTTAACATTCCCTGGTTTTGTTTTATCAATAACAATGTTTATTACTCACCTGTCTGGGTCATGACTGAGGTCCTTCACCAGATTTTAACACCAACCCTTCCATTTGCCATGATTCTTCTGCTCAATGTGTTCACTGTCAGATACATATTATTGACCAGCAGAGCCCGCAGGAGACTCTGGTCCAGAAGAACTGAACAGACTCACAAAGACACTGAAATGGAAAGCCGAAGAAAATCCATCGTTTTACTTTTTGTCATCTCGGGCAATTTCATCTTGCTATGGTCAACGGCAATGTTGTATTCAATATGGAAACGGTTGTACAATTTTAGATATCGTTCTCTCTACCTCCAAGGCTTTGTCATGGAATTGGGCTTCATGTTGCAGCTACTTGGCTGCTGCACAAACACTGCAATTTATGCTGTAGTTCAGAAGAATTTCAGACAACAGCTTTGTAATGTACTGAAATATCCTTTCGCTCAAATTAATCGGTCTATAAAATTTACCAAATAATAAATAAATTCAAGATCATTGCATTTCAATTCATAATTCAGCTGTTACGCACACTGACCACTTGGAAAGCAACTGATAGTAGTGCAAGAATATTCGCCACTTGTAGAGGATACAAGGGCACGCTTAATACTCTCTTCAAATGACATCATTCTAAGTAATACATGCATAATTTAATAAAATATATAAAATACACAATGTGAGAATTCAATGTGATTTTTTTTAAAAAACGAAATCGTTCTAAATTGGCAGATGAGTAATGGTTTTGTCTTTGAGGTTGGGGAACGGAATATGAGGAAGACAGACTCCGTCCAAATCTGCTCATCCTGGATACAGATAGATTAGATTAGATTCCTTACAGTGTGGAAACAAGCCCTTCGGCCCAACAAGTCCACACCGACCCTCCGAAGGCCAGCCCAACCCGACCCATTCCCTTGTACCTAACACTATGGGCAATTTAGAATAGCCAATTCACCTAACCTGCACATCTTTGGAGTATGGGAGGAAACCGGAGGACACCCACGCAGATGCAGGGAGAACAGACAGTTACCCAAGGCGGGAATTGAACCCCAGTCCCTGGTATTGTGAGGTAGCAGTGATAACCACGAAGCTAACGTGCCGCCCTGGCCCGACTGAGCTCAGGAGTCGGCTTTATGCAACTCTGTTCTTGCTTTCGCCTCTAGTTATCCACACTCAAAGTTTGCCTCAGCGAAATTCATCTTGCTGCGTTGCTTTGTCTGCCCTCTTCCTGTTCACTTTTTATACACCTGCTGTCTACTTTCTCCCTTTAATGCCTTCAAATTTCTTTCACTTTCATTTCCTTCCGTCGCAATTTCATCTCGTCAACTGAAACTGAACCTCCCAACTTCTCGGCATCTCTCCACATTCTCTCTTCTCCCTATACCTCTCTCAGTATTATGCCCTCTACCTTTCCATCCTTTCCTTCCACTCCTTTAGACCCTTCATCGAGTTCTATTCAATCCGTTATTTCCTCTTGCTAATTTTTAGTCTTTCCATCCTTCCATCATTAGCTCTCTATTTAATCTCTCTCACTTTTTTTTGCTGTTTCTTTTTGATGTTTCAGTCCATCTATCATACTATCCCTTTCACTCCATTAAGTTCCCATTGTCCATCTATTATATTCCTTAAGATTGGTTGGCCAGGAATACTTCGCCTTGGCGAACTGTCTTTCATATCACTGCACTGCAATTCCAACTAAATTGTCATTCATTCCAATCAGATACACAAATGCAAAAGATGTGCGTGCGTGTGCATGCATCTATGTACAAAACACATATACACGCATA
>NW_025198629.1:4855-5659 GCF_004010195.1 Chiloscyllium plagiosum
AGATATCTCAACCCAATCTAGTCCCACCTACCAGCACCCGGCCCATATCCCTCCAAACCCTTCCTATTCATATATCCATCCAAATGCCTCTTAAATGTTGCAATTGTACCAGACTTCACCACTTACTCTGGCAGCTCATTCCACACACGTACCACCCTCTGCGTGAAAAGGTTGCCCCTTAGGTCTCTTTTATATCTTTCCCCTCTCACCCTAAACCTATGCCCTCTAGTTCTGGACTCCGCAACCCCAGGGAAAAGACTTTGACTATTTATCCTATCCATGCCCTTCATAATTTTCTAAACCTCTATAAGGTCACCTCTCAACCTCCGACGCTACAGGGAAAACAGCCCCAGCCTGTTCAACCTCTCTGTTAAAAAAAACTCAGCGTAATTTCGGCAGCTCCAACGTGTTAATGCCTGAATCGGGAAAATAGTGCATGTATATCGTTCTTCCCCGATCATGAACATTGGAAAACGTTGGTAAATTATTATTAGCGTCAGTGCATTCTGTTTTGTGATATTGAAAGCTGACCAATTTCTCTGTCATCCCATTTGGCTTGCTCTCAAACCCTTTTTCGAGGCCTCTCAATAAAAGAAAACATTTATGGAGAACTGGGCCACTTGTTTTTAATGGCAGCACATGAGGTTAATTGTCAAAATTTTGTTTTCCATATGCTACTTCGTCTAATATTTCAGATATGGTGTCCTTGGAGAGGATTTTGTTTCCATATACTGAGTGTCCTTTGCACTATTTCAATCCCCAGTTATATCGGTTAGCCCAGCACTTGTATCATTTTTCAGGCTC
>NW_025198630.1:0-5660 GCF_004010195.1 Chiloscyllium plagiosum
ATAAGAAATCTAATAGTTGTATGTTTGCCTGTGTGGATGAAGTACCGGTGCTGTTACCAATGGCGGGAGATCCCTTCAAAACAAGGTTTAGTGATGCGTGCCAGATTGAGAAGTAGTTAAGTCAGGGGAGTTATCTGGTAAAGGTGTCAGGTAGGAAACAAAATTATTGAGTATATCATGTGAACATGCAGAAACAATACTATGACAGGGTAAGGGAGCTAGAAAAACAGGTATTAGCTACTGCCACTCAGAGTGAGGAATCAAATCCAGGTGATTTGGATTTTGATGTGCCTCAAAATGAACTGAATAATGACAAAGTCATCAAGTAATGGGATAAGGCAGTGAGCTTTCTGTCCCAGGAACAGAGAACTGAATTGCAATATTTGTTACAGTCCTTGAGAACCAATGTAGAAATAGAATGGGGAGGTGTAATGCCATAGTACATGAGGTTGACAACTCAATGATTTTGCATAGATTATCAGAAGGTCAACACTAGGACTAAATTTGATTCACACCCAATTGCAACGCTGGAGCATTGTGTGGAAAACATAAGACAAGCCACTGAAATCATAAAGTGGGACTTGCTTCACGGTTCCTGGCAATTACCATTGCTGGACAGAGCAAAAGTAGTTTCTGCTTTTGGAGCCCCAAATGGGCTTTTTCAATTTAAAATGATGCCCTTTGGAATGAATAATGCACCAGCCACTTTTCTAAGGCTTCTGAACAGGGTTGATGCAGGATGAAGATTAGATTCCCTACATTGTGTGAACAGGCCCTTTGACCCAACAGGTCCACACCGACCCTCCGAAGAGTAACCCACCCAAACCCCTTTTCCCTCTGATTAATGCACCTAATTGACAATATAAGCACGGCCAAGTCATTTAACCTGCACATCTTTGGACTGTCTGAGGAAACCGGAGCACGTGGAGGAAACCAACTCAGACACATGCAAACTCCACACAGACAGTCTCCCAAGCTTGGAATCGAACCTGGGACGCTGGCTCTGTGAGGCAACAGTGCTAGCCACTGAGCCACTGTGCCGCCCCCAGCAGGAAAGACAGTGGAACAGCAATGGTAGGAGTTTCAGGTAGTAATTCAGTAGACACAGCAAAGGTTCGTCCTGAGGAAAAAGAAGCACAGTACAGGGAGGATGTGGCAACCATGGCTAACTAGTGTTATGGACTAAGCCAGACCACTCAAAACATGCTTAAGCAGAGAGCTCAGACCATAACTTAGTAATTTGTTTCAGTAAGTGTACAGGGATAATTACCTAAGGGAGCTAGAAAAACAGGTATTAGCTACTGCCACTCAGAGTGAGGAATCAAATCCAGATGATTTAGATTTTGATGTGCCTCAAAATGAACTGAATAATGACAAAGTCATCAAGTAATGGGATAAGGCAGTGAGCTTTCTGTCCCAGGAACAGAGAACTGAATTGAAATATTTGTTACAGTCCTTGAGAACCAATGTAGAAATAGAATGGGGAGGTGTAATGCCATAGTACATGAGGTTGACATAGAGAATGCTGTTCCGATAAAACAACACCCCTACAAGCTTAATCCTCTCAAAGCAGCCCAGGGTTAGAAGGAAGTGGAAGCGATGTTCCAAGAAGACTTGATAGAGATAAGTCAAAGTGAGTGGACTTCACTGATTGTGTTGGTTCCGAAGTCTGGTGGTACTCAATGATTTTGCATAGATTATCAGAAGGTCAACACTAGGACTAAATTTGATTCACACCCAATTGCAACGCTGGAGCATTGTGTGGAAAACATAAGACAAGCCACTGAAATCATAAAGTGGGACTTGCTTCACGGTTCCTGGCAATTACCATTGCTGGACAGAGCAAAAGTAGTTTCTGCTTTTGGAGCCCCAAATGGGATTTTTCAATTTAAAATGATGCCCTTTGGAATGAAAAATGCACCAGCCACTTTTCTAAGGCGTCTGAACAGGGTTGATGCAGGATGAAGATTAGATTCCCTACAATGTGTGAACAGGCCCTTTGACCCAACAGGTCCACACCGACCCTCCGAAGAGTAACCCACCCAAACCCCTTTTCCCTCTGATTAATGCACCTAATTGACAATATAAGCACGGCCAAGTCATTTAACCTGCACATCTTTGGACTGTGGGAGGAAACCGGAGCACGTGGAGGAAACCAACTCAGACACATGCAAACTCCACACAGACAGTCTCCCAAGCTTGGAATCGAACCTGAGACGCTGGCTCTGTGAGGCAACAGTGCTAGCCACTGAGCCACTGTGCCGCCCCCGGCAGGAAAGACAGTGGAACAGCAATGGTAGGAGTTTCAGGTAGTAATTCAGTAGACACAGCAAAGGTTCGTCCTGAGGAAAAAGAAGCACAGTACAGGGAGGATGTGGCAACCATGGCTAACTAGTGTTATGGACTAAGCCAGACCACTCAAAACATGCTTAAGCAGAGAGCTCAGACCATAACTTAGTAATTTGTTTCAGTAAGTGTACAGGGATAATTACCTGGATTAAGTTAGCTAGGTTGAGTACTAGATTTTAAAACAGACAAAAAGTTATTCACAAAGTTACACAATGAAACACAAAGAATAGAATAGAGAACCCTGACAGAACTCAGCCTATCCAACTGGAATAAATTATGTTGTTCTGAATATACACAACAGTCCCAAAAAGCAAACTCCCTTTTTAAAAACCAGTATAAATGGAACACATGCTTACAGGTTGAAGTTAAAGGGCAGAAAGAGAGAGAGCTTCCACTCAGCTTCCTGTTGAACTTTTCACCAGGTCTGACTGAACTAAAACTGCTCAGTTCAGCTGGAGAGCTGACCACTCCCCTTTCATTATACAGATCACTTCTAAAACATGACCACTTTGCCTGAAGTCTCATCTGTTTACATATAAACAAAAAGCCTCTCAAATCCTTTTCATCTCTTTACCAAACGAGTCTGATCAGAGCCTGGCCCAGTTTATCGCCCCTCTAGGGAAAAAAGTCAAGGGTAGAGTCCTCTTGACCTATGGAAGAGCTTTCATGAAAAAAAGGGACGAGCTTTGTGACATTCGGAAAGTCATGGACAGCTTAACAGCAAATGAGAAAACAGATAATGTGGTGAAGGGCAGTGGGAAACCAGAAGATTGGGAAGCTTACAAAGATCAACAGAGGGCATCAAGAAAACAATAAAAAGGGAGAAGATTAAATGTGAGGGTAAGCTCGCCAGTAATATAAAGGAAGGCTGAGAGTTTCTTCAGATAGATAAAGGGCAAAAGAGAGGCAAAAGTGGACATTGGACTACAGGAAAATGATGTTGAAATTTAGTAGTGGGGAACAAGGAAATGGCTGAGCATCTGAATAATTATATCACATCAATCTTCACTGTGGGAGAGACGAGTAATATCCCAAACATTCAAAAGAGTGAGGGGAAAGAGCTGAGTATAATGGCCATCATCAAGAGAAGGTGCTAGAAAAACTGAATGGCCTGAAGGTGGATAAATCACCTGGACCAGATGGACTGCACCCCAGAGTTCTAAGGGCGATACCTAATAAGATAGTGGAGGCGTTAGTGACGATCTTTCAGGAATCACCGGAATCAAGAAGGTGCCAGAGGAGAAGACAGAAAATTAGCCTAACCTCCGTTGGGGATAAAATCCTGGAATCAATTGTGAAGGATGAGATTTCTGAATACTTGGAATTGTATGGTAAAATAGGGCAAAATCAGCATCACTTCATAACAACGGGAGGTCATGCCTTACAAATGTATGAGAATTCTTTGAGGAAGTAATAAGCAGGTTAGACCAAGGAAAGCCAATGGATGTTATCTACCTGAACTTCAAGAAGATCTTTGACAAGATGCCACACAGAAGGCTATTGAGTAAGAGAAGGGCCCATGGTGTCAGAGGCAAGGTGCGAGCATGGATGGAAGCTTGGCTGTCTGGCAGAAAAAAGAGTGAGGAGAAAAGGGTCCTTCTCAGGATGGCAGCTGGTGACAGTTGGTGTTCCCCAAGGCTCAGTGATGAGAACACAATTTTTCACTTTATACATTAATGATCTGGATGAAGGAACTGAAAGCATACTGAATAAATTTGCAGATGATACAAAGTTAGGTAGAGGGACAGATAACATTGAAGAGATGGAGAGGCTGTAGAAAGATTTGGACAGATTAGGAGAGTGGGCAAAGAAGTGGCAGATGAGGTACAATGTGGAAAAGTGGGTGGTGATGTACTTTGGTAGGAAGAATAGAGGCATGGACTATTTTCTAAATGGGGAGAGAATTCAGAAGTCTGAAGTGCAAAGAGAATTGGGAGTTTTAGTCTTGGATTTTCTCAAGGTAAACTTGTAGTTGAGTCAGGAGTTAGGAAGGCAAATGCAATGACAACATTTATTTTGAGAGGACTTGAAAATAAAAACAAGGATGTACCTCTGATGCTCTATAAAGCTCTGGTCAGACCACATTTGAGTACTGTGTACAGTTTTAGGTCCCATTTCTCAGGAAGGATACTGGCCCTGGAGTATGTTCAGAGGACATTTATGAGAATAGTTCTAGGAATGAAAAGCATAACATCTGCGGAACGTTTGAGGACTTTGGGTTTAAACTCAGTGGAGTTCAGAAGGATGAGAGGGATATCTAATTGAAACATGCAGAATACTGAATGGCCTAGACAGAGTAGATGTCGGGAAAATGTTTCCATTCATAAGAGACACTAGATGATGAGGGCATACCCCTAGGCTAAAGGGAAGACCTTTTAGAACGGAGATAAAGAGAAACTTCTTCAGCCAGAGAATGGTGAATCTATGGAATTCATTGCCATAAAAGGCTGTGGAGGCAAGGTCATTGAATTAATTTAAGACTGAGATAGATAGGTTCTTGAGTATCAAGGAGATTAAAGGTTTTGGGAGAAAGTGGGAGGATGGTGTTGAGAATCTATCAGACATGAGTGAATGGTGGAGCAGACTCAATGGGCTGAATGGCCTAATTCCTGGTCTTAGTCTTATGGTCTAATTGTGTCACCTACATGGATGACTTGATGATCTTTCGCCATTTGTGGAAAGATCACATGGAGCATTTGGCAGAGCTCTTTGCAGTCAATGGGCTGAGTGAGAGAGAGTAAGGAAGGCAAAGTTGGTCATAATCAGAGCTTGGAGTGTCCAGCATTGACTGCATCTCCATTTCCAGGGCATATGCCTCCTGTGTTCTGAAGTCCTCCATGCAGCAAGTGCAGTTTTCTGATCACAACCTGGTCTGAGCAGAGCACGGTCCATTTAGCACCGGAGTGAGGACCGTGTACTTGCACTTTAACAAGCTGCTGCAAGATGACAAGTAGTTCCGGGACTCGATACATCACTTCTGGACTGGATGGAGAAGGAAGCAGGGAGGCTTTGGATCTCATTGAGTACCAGGATGCATAGGTGAGATTACGGGTGTGGATCCTTCAGGATCTCAACCGTGGTGGCTCCTCATTCTGCTCACTGTTAAAAATACACAGGGTCTGCCAGCAGCTCTTTGTGCCGCTGATTGATGATGAATCCCTCGTCTCAGATCTGGAAAGCATCAGGGCATGAGTGTTGTCCTACATAATGTGATTGCGAGTCACAAACCAATTGGTGGCAGCCATGTTGTGGTACTGGCTGGTCAGTTTGGTCCTGGATTCCTCACCACCATCCAGTAAAAACTCACTGGG
>NW_025198631.1:0-3822 GCF_004010195.1 Chiloscyllium plagiosum
AATCTTTTTAGCATCGTATGTAAGGACCCCAGCACTGTCTCTGATTGCAGTAATGGATTGGGGAGTATGCTTTTTCCTCATCAGGTACGCTAAATACTTCCCTGGCCTATCCCCATATTTGTACAGCCTCTATCTAGCAAAAGCAAGTTCTTTCTTTGTGTTTTATGTCAGTATTGAATTCAAGGCCGCCCGGAGGGCCGTGATCCGCTGTAGCTTAGTCACCGAAGGCCGCGCAAAATGTGCTGCCTCCGCGGCTTTCAACCACGTCTCAAGTAGACGCTGATGTTCCTCCTTCTGTCGTTTCCGGCTAGCCGAATAGGGAATAGCTAATCCCCTAGCATAGGCCTTAGCAGTCTCCCATAGCATGGATAGACTACTAGCCGTGCCTGAGTTGATAGTCAAGAATTCCTAAAACTCCTTCAAAATGTATTCCACAAATTTGAAATCCTTAAGGAGAAAAGGGTCCAAACGCCAGTGCCGCAAACCTAGTCGTTCACTCTTGGCCTTAACCTCCTAATATACTGCCGTGTGATCAGAGATAGCTACATTCCCAATTTTACAACCCATAATTGAACCCAGAAGGGCTGAGGGAGCCAGAAAGAAGTCAATCCTTGTGTGACATTTATGTGGGTTTGAAAAAAAGGTGAAGTCCCAGCCGGTAGAGTGAAGACATCTCCGAATATCCACCAGCCCCAACTCCTTGCATAAGTCAACCACCTGCTTGGCCTGTGAAGAAATAGTTGGGGGCCCACAAGGCATCCTGTCCACTGTTGGATCCAAAAGACAATTAAAATCCCCCACCCCGTATAATAATGTGCCGCAGTCTAAAAGCACTCAACGTAGAGAAAGCACTAATCAAAAATTTGAGGGGATGTGCCGGAGGATAGTAGATGTTTAAAATGCCATATTCCTCCCCATGTATCAGGGCTTTAATTATCACAAACCGTCTCTGCTCATCTTTCTCCTGCTCTAATAATGTGAACGGAAGATCTTTCTGGATAAGTACCGCCACTCCCCTACTTTTAGTAGTAAAGGATGAAAAGAATACCTGGTCATAACCCCCACCGTTGTAATTTCAGGTGTTCCCCATCATCAAGATGGGTTTCCTGCAATAAAGCGATATTAACCCTTTCCGTCTTAAGGCTAGAAAGCACTTTATTTCCTTTTAATAGGTGAATGACTTCCCTTAATGTTCCAGGTGCACCATTTAATAAGATATTTAGCCATATCCCCTTTCAGAGACCCTGAACCCCTCGGAGGGAGAACCCTGCTTACAAAGCACCGAGCATAAGTAAATAAAGACTCATAGAATCGAAAAACTATTAATACAAAAACTACTCCATCATAACTATAAACAACGATTACGATCAAAAACCTACAAAGAAAACCAACTATAGAACCTTGATTGGAAGACTCTTCCCCCTGCCCATAGGGGGCACTCACCCTCCCCATCCCCTCCTTCACTGCTCCTTCAAACCCGGACTGTGCCCCAGCCTTAGGCCAGAAAAAACAACAAGGAGATGATCCTAAAATCAACAGAAAAAAAGACCAAGTCAGGATGAGTACTCCACCCATCCCTGGCTTCGTGACACCCCGACTTGTGACTAAAAGAGAAGCAGAACAAACAAAAAAAAAGGAGAGAGAGACAACAAAGAACATCCACAAAATCTCCCATCAGAAAATCCAGTTATTAAAAAAAGGAACAACTTATTCCAAAGTCTTTTCCCCCATTTCCAAAAAGGAAATTATTAGGGAGAAAGAAAGGAATAAAAAAAATAGAAAAGAGAATAAACATTAACCATATTCTTCAGGCCAATCCGTCTATTTTAAAGTGTCCACAAAGGTTTCAGCCTTATCCGCCGAGTCAAATGTATAAACTGAGTCCTCGTGGCTGAAACAAAGTACTGTGGGGTATCTCATAGAGTACTGGATGCCCAGGTTCCTCAGCCTCTTTTTTACTTCATCGAAGGACTTCCTCTTTCAGGTTACAGCTGCTGAAAAATCCTGGAAAAACATGATTTTTGACCCCTTGCTCACCAGTGCCTGCGGATCTTTTCCCAGGACCTGGAAGCTTCTATGACTTTTTGCTTGTCTTTATATGAGTGAAAGTGCACTAGGACCGGGCGGGGATACTGCACCGGCCCTGCCCTGCCCTTTCTCTCTGAAGCCTGCTGGACTCAATGTGAAGGCCGAAAAACTTTGGCAGCCAGTTTTCAAAGAAGCTGACTGGCTGCTCACCTTCCTCACTTTCGGACAATTCGGAGATTTATCTTCCGACCTTGATTTTCGAGTCATCGATATGGTTTCGCAAGGCCCGCGTCTCTCGCTCCAGCACCTGAATCCGACTGGATGAGGACTCCATCGCAGCTTCCGAGGCCTTAGTTCGACCGTCCACCTCCTCCAGCCTCTCCCCAAGTCCCTGGATTTTCTATTCGTGCTTCTGCAGCATGGATGCAATAGGTTGGACCTGGGCACGAATCTCCCCACGGATTTCCTCAATCACAGCCACAACTTTCAAGGTAAGTCTCTCCATCACCGCAGCCAATTCCTGTGAGTCTGACAGGTCCCCGGGGCAGGGGGGAGTCAGGAGAGGCTGCTGCTGCTGCTTCTGCAGTCTCTGGTGTTGTAGGTGCTGCAGGGGAGTGCCCTCCGTGCTGCAGTTTGCTCAATCCTTTTCCCTTTGCCATCCTTCCCACTCCCAGATCGAAACAAATATGTGTTCTGTAAGGTTTTAAACTAATATTTCCACCACATTAGTTGGCCAGGGATGGCAAAACACACTGGTATGCCTTGGCTGTTAGGCAGAGCTGTGACACTGGGCAGATTTTCCGTGCTGTTTCTTTCGATTGCAAACTCTGGGCTGTCATCCAGCTCAGCTGTGTGGTGTTGTACCAGGTGTTTGGTACCGAAAAGGGGAGAATGAGCTCAGGAACTGAGTGGCCCTGGCATGACCCAAACTGGGGGCATTGGTGAGCAGCCGATTACTAAGGACGGGTGACTTGGTGGCATCGCATTTATCCTGGGATCCCGACCGAAGCCAAGAAACCATCTCAGCTCAGTCATACAGCCCTCCATTTGCAGCAGCAGCGGGAGCAGTGAGAGCAAGGACCAGGGGGTTACTGGGAAGGTCAGTTCTCCTCTTAAATACCCACCTCGTGAACAGGCAGAGCCAAGGAAAAACAGGGGTGGACATGGATACAGGGATTGCTGGGCACATGAACCGATATATTCGAGCTGTGGCTAAACCCGAGACACTGTCCGTGCAGCATCTCCCACCCATCCTCCTCCTCTAACCAAAAAAAAGACTGTGTGTGGGAGGGTTGATAAGTTAAGCCATTTTTTTGTTGTTTTCTCATTTATTCAATCTCTCTTGGCAATTCAGAGCAGTCGGGACGGAGGCTCGGACAGTTGCATGCTCCTCTTGCAGAATGTGGAAGGTAAGGGTCACCACTGGTGTCCCTGCTGACTTCACCTGTGTGAGGTGAATCCATCTCCAGCTCCTCACAGACCGCATTCGGGAACTGGAGCTGGAGCTGGATGACCTTCGGATCATTCGGGAGGCTGAGGGGATGATAGAGAGGAGTTATAGGGAGATAGTCACATCTAAGTTACAGGATAAAGGTAGCTGGGTGACCGTCAGGAGAGGGAAGGGAATAGGCAGACAGTGCAGGGAGCCCCTGTGACCGTTCCCCTCAACAATAAGTATACCGCTTTGGACACTGTTAGTGGGGAATGACATACCAGTGGAAAGTCACAGTGGCCAGGCCTCTGGCACTGGGCTCTCTCTCTATGGCTCAGAAAGGAAGGGGGAGAATAGGAGAG
>NW_025198631.1:3928-5661 GCF_004010195.1 Chiloscyllium plagiosum
AGAGGAAGTGGAGGAGGTTGGTACAATTGCAACATTTAAGAGGCATTTGGATGGGTATATGAATAGGAAGGGTTTGGAGGGAAATAGGCTGGGTGCTGGCAGGTCGGACTAGATTGGGTTGGGATATCTGGTCGGCATGGCCAGGTTGGACTGAAGGGTCTGTTTCCCTGCTGTACATCTCTATGATTCTATGAATCTATGAGATAGTGATAGGAGATTCAATCGTGAAAGGAACAGACCCGAGATTCTATGGTCGCGAGTGAGACTCCCAAATGGTATGTTACCTCCTGGGTGCCAGGGTCAGGGATGTGTCGGATTGGGTCTGCAGGAGTGGGAGAGCAGCCAGAAGCCGTGATACGTATCGGTACCAATGACATAGGTAGATAAAGTGAGGAGGACCTGGAGAGAGAGTATAGGGAGTTAGGTTGGAAGCTACAAGGCAGTTTGAGCAGAGTAGTAATCTCAGGATAGCTCCCGGTGTCACATACTAGTGAGGCTAGGAACAGAGCGCGAGTACAGATGAAGACGTGGATACAGGGCTGGTGTAGGAGGGAGGCCTTCACATACATGGATCATTGGGATACCTTCTGGGGAAGGTGGGACCTGTACAAGAAGGACAGGTTGCACCTGAACTGGAGGGTCACCAATATCTTGGATGGGAGGTTGCTAGAGCTCTTCGGGAGGGTTTAAACTAGATTGGCAGGTGAGGGGGGGTGGGGGTGGGAAACTGAGCTACAGATCAGATGATGGAGTCAGTAGTGAACAGTCAGATACAATGTGCAGAGAATCTGTGAGGAGGGATAGGAACTTGATAGGGCAACGGGCGGTCAGTGTGATGGGTTTAAGTGCGTGTATTTTAATGCATGAAGTATCAGGAATAAGGGTGGCGAATCCAGAGCATGGATCAGTACTTGGAGCGACAACGTTGTGGCCATTACAGAGACTGACATATCACAGGAGCAGGAATGGTTGTTGGATGTTCCAGAGTTTAGATGTTCCAAAAGAAATAAGGGGGGAGGTAAAAGAGACAGGGAGTGGCATTGCTCAGGGAGGGTATCACAGGTGCAGAAAGGGAGGCTGTCGAAGAGAATTTATCGACAGAGTCAGGATGGGTGGAAGTCAGAAACAGGAAATGAGCAGTCACTTTACTGGGAGTTTTCTACAGGCCTCCAAACAGCAACAGAGATACGGAGGAGCAGATTGGTAGGCAGAGTCGGGAAAGGTGCAGAAGTAACAGGGTTGTTGTCATGGGTGACTTTAATAGCTCCAATATTGATTAGAACCTGCTTAGTTCAAATAGTTTGGATGGAGCAGTTTTTGTCAGGTGTGCCAAGAGGGATTTGGTGCTTGGCAATGAACCATGCCAAGTGTCAGGCCTCGAAGTGAGACAGCGTTTCAGTGATAGTGATCACAACTCATTTACCTTTACTATACTCATGGAGAGGAATAGGAGCTGACAGTGTGGGAAAGTAATTAATTGGGAGGGGGGAATTACAATGTTATTAAGCAGGAACTGGGGTGCCTAGGTTGGGAACAGATGTTCACAGGGAAATACACAACAGAAATATGGAGGTTGTTTAGGAAGCACTTGCTGATAGTGCTGGATAGGTTTGTCCCACTGGGGCACGGAAGGGACGGTCGGTTGAAAGAGCCTTGAGTGACAAGGGATGTGGACCATCTACTCAAGAGGAAGAAGGGCGCTTACTTAAGGTTGAGGGGCAAGGATCAGACAG
>NW_025198632.1:0-1666 GCF_004010195.1 Chiloscyllium plagiosum
ACACACACACACACTCTCTCTCTCACTGGGGTATGAGGGGTGAGTTATGATTTTTGTCTGTTTCAGTAAAGCTGAACCTGCCCACACCCCAAAGCACAGGAGGACTCCGCTGAAGGACAGACAGGTTTCCCGAACTCTGGGTGACCGAGCCAACAGTTCAGACAGTGAGAGGTCGCCAGAACTCAGTGTTCAGGTAATGGGGGCTGGGCTGAATCGCTGGAATACATCCAGGATCTTCCTGTGCAGAACACCATCCCCCCCCACCCTGATCATGGTCTGAGTGATGATGTATGGTTCCCTCGGCAGGTCCCCCGGAAAGTTGTCTATGATCAGCTGAACCAGATCCTGGGTGCAGACATCACCCTCCCTGAGGCTGTTATCATGGTCAGCACTGTGGACTGGCAAGGCCAGGTACGTACCCAGCCCCTCGGCTCACCTCCTCTGCCTTCCCCACTCTCCAAACCCCACCCCCCACTCATCCTCCACCTCTCCGCTCTCCCTCTCCTACTCTCCCTACTATCCCTCCTTCCCCCACCCCCTTCCCAATCTCCAACCTGTGACTCAGGAATGGTCACATTGTGGAGGATCTTTTATCATTCAGTACCTCTCTCCCTCCTCTTGTTTCCGAGACCCTGGGGAGGTGGGAGTGCTGCTGTGGTAACTGCTTACTGAAAGGGTCTCCCTATTTTTCTGGGGCCCAGATTAGAGCGGTGCTGGAAATGTACAGCAGGTCAGGCAGCATCCGAGGGGCAGGAGAATCGACGTTTCGGGCACGAGCCCTTCATCAGAAATGAGTGCCCTTCATCAGCTCATTCCTGATGAAGGGCTCCTGCCTGAAACGTGGATTCTCCCGCCCCTCGGATGCTGCCTGACCTGCTGTGCTTTTCCAGCACCACTCTAATCGTGACTCTAATCTCCAACATCTGCAGGACCTGTTGTTCTGGGTACCTGAGTTGAAAAGCCTGCCACAGCAGATGGTGAAATGAATATTCAGTCAGGACTGGAATTAAAACCAATTGTTGTAAAACCCTGGGTTACTGACCTCCCTTTTGAGATGGGAAATCTGTCATCCTGACCTGGTCTGGCCATCCGTCACTCTCGACCCACAATAATGTGGGTGAGCAGCAACTGCCCTGGAGGTAACTCGGGAAGGGATTGTAAATGCTGCCTCTGAACACGGTCCTGTGAATAAATCTGAAGGTTCAGCCGCTTGTTCATGACCCCACAGACCCCTACCCTAAACCAGAGGGAAACTAAGGTTTCTCTCTATCGACCCGATCGAATCCTTCAATCATTATGTAGCTCTTGATTGGATCACTCTTTGCCTCTGACACTTGAGGGATTATATGGTGAGTGGGAACGACTCCATCTGCAGAATTTAACCCGTTCTGATCTGGGATGTTTCAGCAGAGCACTATTCCGAGTTAAATCAGTAACTGTCTCTCTCTTTCTCTCATCCCCCACCTGTCTCTCTCTCCCTGTCTCCCTCTAATTGCCCCTCTGTCTTGTTTCTCCCTTTCTCTCTGTCCTTCACCCTCTCTCTTGTTCCCTCTCTGTCTCTCTCTCTCTGTCTCACTCTCTCTCTCTGTCCCTCTCTCTCACTCACCCTGTCTCTGTGTATCTCTGTCTCTCATTCCCCACCTCTCTCTCTCCTCTTCCCTCTCTC
>NW_025198632.1:2333-5661 GCF_004010195.1 Chiloscyllium plagiosum
TGGGGACATTTAAGAGACTGCTGGACATGCATATGGTCACAGAAATATGAGGGTGCATACATGAGGATCAGTGGTCGGCACAACATCGTGGGCTGAAGGGCCTGTTCTGTGCTGTACTGTTCTATGTTCTATGGTCTATTCAGAAATGGAAGTGTGATATTGTGGCCATCACAGAAATATGCTTGAGGGAAGGGCTAGACCAACAACTCAACATTCTGGGCTATAGGATGTTTAGGTGAGACAGAGGAGGGTGGAAGACAAGGTGGTGGTGTCGTACTATTAATTAAGGAATCAATTACTGCAAAAAGGCGAGTTAATATCTTGGAAGGGTTCTCAAATGAGGCTTTGTGGGTAGAACTTTGGAATGGTAAGGGGCAGCCACTTTACTGGGAGTGTATTATAGGCCTCCAAACATTCAGTGGGAAATAGAGAAGCAAATATATAGACAGTTCACAGAGATGTGTAAGACTACTAATCAGGTAATTATACTTGGGGATTTCAACTTTCCCAACATAAACTGGGATATTCATAGTGTTAAAGGTTTGGAGGGGGTGGAGTTCCTGAAATGTATCCAATGTTTGTATTAATGTCCACAGAAGGCCCAACAAGGGATGGGGTAGTGCTGGGTCTGGTTCTGGAGGAAGAAGTCGGAAAAGTGTTCAGTTTGGTACTGGGGAGCATGGAGATGATAGATATCACAGTATGGTATGGTTCAGATTTGTTCTGGACAAGGAAAGGGGCGGCCTGCAAATGACTGGATTGGGGCAAGGCAGATTTTATTAACATAAAATAGACTGGGAGCATCTCCTTGTGGGTAGGTCTACAAGAGAGTAATGGGGAGGACATAGAAAAAGGCCCAGAGTAGAGTACAACTCCAACATGTACGCTTTAGAGAGAAACATAGGAGAGATAAGTTCCGAGAGGCCTGGATATCCAGGACAGTTCAGGACTGGATGAGGAAGAAGAGCAGGGCTTTTAGCTAGTCCAAAGGGAGTAACTGAGCTGTGGCCCCAGAGGAATACCAGAAGTGCAAGAGGGAATTTAAGAAAGCAATTAGAAGAGTGAAAAGGGGGAAATAAAAATGGATTTGTGAACAGGATTAAGGAGAATCCCAAGATATTTTATAAATACACTAAAGGGAAGAGGTTAACCAGAGTAAGTGGAGGGCCCACGGAGACCATCCGTGTGTGAAGCCCCAGGATGTTGGAAGCTGTTGAATTAATATTTCTCTTCAGTCTTCACTCTGGAAAAGAAGAACGAAGAAACTGAATTGAGGAAAAGGACCTGGTGGGGAACTTGCACAGTTTGACACAGGAAACGGGGAGATATTGGAGGCTGTCGGGTTTAAAAACAGACAAATCCCCTGGCCCGGATGAATTGCATCCCAGGTTGCTACGGGAGGTGAGGCGGGAAATTGAAGGGGCTCTGACACTAGGTTTTAAATTCTCTCTGGCCACGGGAGAAGTGTCAGAGGATTGGAGGAAGACTAATGTGGTTCCTCTTTTCAGGAAAGGTGGGGAGTCTCATATCAGTGGTAGGGAAACTATTGGAGAAAATTCTGAAAGAGCGAATTAACATCCACTTGGAAAGGCCTGGGTTAATTAGGGAGAGTCAGCGTGGCTTTGTCAGAGGGAGGTCATACCTAACAAATCGGTTTGAATGTTTTGAAAACATGACCAAGTGTGTGGATGAGGGAAGTTCAGTTGATGCAGTTTAAATGGATTTTAGTAAAGCTTTTGACAAAGTGGGAGACTGAGGTTAAAGCACATAGAATTGTGGGAAACTTAGTGAGATGGATCAGAAACTGGCTTCGTAATGGGACACAAAGGGTGGTGGGAGAAGGGTGTTTGAGTAACTGGAGGCTGGTGTCTAGCAGTGTACCACAGGGATCAGCATTGGGACCCTTACTGTTTGTTTGATATATATATAAATGAAAATGTTGGGGGAATGTTAAGCAAGTTTGCAGACAGCACTAAGATTGGTAGGGTGATGAAGGGAAGAAGATGGTTATAGGTTACAGGGAGATATGGGCAGATGGTTAGAGCAGTGACAGATGGTAGTTAACCCTGAGAAGTGCAAATTGATGCACTTTGGAAGAGGAAACAAGATGAGGGAGGACTTAATGAATGGCAGGACATTGGGTTGCTTAGAGGAACAGAGGGAATCTCCGGGTAATTATTCCCAGATCCCTGAGGTCACTGAGCACAGGAATAGGATAGTTAAGGCTGCACATGGGACACTTGTTCTTATCAATCGTGGCTGAGAGTATGAGAGTGAGGAGGTAATGTTAGAGTTGTACAGACCGTTGTACAGAGATGTAGTGTGTGCAGTTCTGGTCACCTCACTACAGGAAGGAGGTGATAGCACTCGAGGGGGAAGAGGAGGTTCACCAGGATGTAGCCCGGGATGGAGAAATTGAGCTATAAGGAGAGATGAGACGGTCTTGGATTGTTATCTTTAGAGACAGCAGTCTGAGGGGGGACATGACTGAGCTGGATAAGATTATGAGGGGTATGGACAGGTTGAATATCGAGCAGCTGTTCCGCTTGGTTGAGGGGTCAATCACAAGGGGGCACAGTTTTTAGGTAACAACGGGAGATGAGGGGATTTGAGAAAAAACATTTTTCACACAGGAGGCAGTGGGAATCTGGAAGATAGTATCTGGGCAGGTATTGGAGACCAGACCCCAAACAACCTTAACAAATATTTACAATGACCATTCCCGACACAGAGACCACACTCTACACAATGACTGGATCCTACACAGAGATCATTTTCTACACAATACCAGCACCCTACACACGGACCATTCCCTACTCGGTGACCATACCCTACACAGTGACCATTCCCTACACACTGACCATTCCAAACACGGTGACCATCATGGACACAGTGACCATTCCCTACACGGTGACCATTCCCTACACGGTGACCATACCCTACACGGTGACCATAATGGACACAGTGACCATACCCTACACGGTGACCATACCCTACACGGTGACCATAATGGACACAGTGACCATACCCTACACAGTGACCATACCCTACACAGTGACCATACCCTACACGGTGACCATAATGGACACAGTGACCATTCCCTACACAGTGACCATACCCTACACAGTGACCATACCCTACACAGTGACCATTCCCTACACAGTGACCATACCCTACACAGTGACCATTCCCTACACGGTGACCATACCCTACACAGTGACCATTCCCTACACAGTGACCATTCCAAACACGGTGACCATAATGGACACAGTAACCATTCCCTACACAGTGACCATACCCTACACAGTGACCATTCCCTACACAGTGA
>NW_025198633.1:0-5661 GCF_004010195.1 Chiloscyllium plagiosum
TGACCCATATTTTGGTAAGTGCTTCAGTTTCGGGATTGTCCAGTTTTACATTGTAGCATTACGTCACGATTATGAACACTGCATCCTACATCTGAATTTTCTATTATTTCAAATGACAAATGCTTTATCTGTTTTTGGCTTACCTGTCTGGTTCTCCTGCAGACATCCAGAAAATGCTTCAACTTTCTGATTGAATTGAAAACTTGGGTCCTCACTGGAGTAGTTTGCTGAAAACCAAATTCCTTAGTTGCCAGAAAAGTTGAAAAAATATTCAGAAGTACATTGAATTCAGTGCAGTTGGCAAAGTAGTGTCATATGTACTTCTTTAAGTCCCAATGTTTGATTTCACTTTCTGTCCATGTTTCTTTCAGTCCTATGATGAGTTTGTAAAGAAGACCCAAGCTGAACTCAGTACAGATCTTGATGTTGCAAGCTCAAACTCAACCAAACCGCAGATTAAAACTCTGTACTCCGCTGCTACTGAGAAACTGAAGATTAAACCTCCCTCTCTGCAGAAGTGCTTTCAGTAATGGACATTAATTGTAACCTTACGAAGGGATGCCTCTTGTATTTCTCTTTTATGCCCCAGTGGAACCCCTTTTGTCCAAATAAGTTGGTGATGAAGTGGTTCTTTAGTTAAGGAGACCAGTACTTTTACAGAGACTTTACAGCAGAGAAACGTGCCATTTGGCCCAACAGATTCGTGCAGTTAATTTGTCTCCATGCGAGTCTACTCCCACTTTGTCTCATCCCATCAGTGCATCCTTCTGTATATTTCTCCCTGAGGTACTTATCTAATTTCCCCTTTAAGAAATTTGTGCTATTCAACTTCAGCATTCCCAGCTCTAGCAAGTTTCATGTTGTCACCTTTCTCAGGGAATGATGTTTTGTTTTGAATTTGTGATTCAATTCGTTAATGTTAACTTCCTGTTCAGTCAGCCTCACAAGTGAAAACATTTCTCCCTCTGTGCAGCTCAGGCACCTTCAGCGAGGACCAGAGGCCTGATGGGAAGGTAACTTGAAAATGTAATAACTTAGCTCGAGAGTTCGCTGTTCTTCAATTCTTCGGTGGCAGGTGGAGTGGGAGGAGCGACAGCGAGGACCAGAGACCTGATGGGAAGATAACTTTAAAATATAAAAACTTACCTTGGTAGAGCGAACACTGAGCAGGAATGGACATGAGACTGCTGGGTAAGTGAGGCTTTTATAGGAGCAGCAGAGGGAGAGGGTGCAGCGGACTGGTGGGTATATATTTGGGCAGCAGCTGAATCCCAAGATGCTACACGTGTAGTGTCACCCCCACCGCCCCCCCCTCCTCTAACCAAAAAAATGGCCTCCCGTGTGTTGCTGAGGTAAGGTGTTTCAATTGATATTTCTTGTGTTTCGTGTGATTGATTAAAAGTTGGCTATTAGGTAGTTCGTTGAATGAGACCTTAGAGAAGTACTATAAATTATTTAATTCATTAAATTTGTATAAATGAATTAAATTAGTAGAGATGGCTGGACAGGTGATGTGCTGTAGCTGTATGGTGTGGGAGCTGGCTGAACCCATTGTGAAGGGCAGTGACCATATCTGCAGCAAGTGTTGTTTGCTAAAAGAACTCCGGATCAGAATTAATAATCTGGAATCTGAGCTTCAAACACTGCGGCACATCCGGGAGTGGGAGAGTTACCTGGACGCTTTGTTTCAGGAGGCAGTCACACCCGGTAGATTAAGTAATTCAAATTCAGTTAGTGATCAGGAACAACAGGGTGTGACTGTAAGTGAGGCACGTAGGGGGACTCTGAGTTCAGGAGTGGAGGAGCCTCAGCCCTTGACCGTGTCGAACAGATTTGCAATTTTTGCTTCCTGTATGGGTGAGGAAAAGGGCTGTGGGCAGGATAAGCCAGCTGACCACTGCAGAAGGCCATTCAAGACGGGGAGTAAAAAGACAAGTAGTTGTTACAGGGAATTTGCAAGCCGGATTGGGAGTCCCACATGGTGTGTTGCCAGCCCGGTGCCAGTGTGCCAGACATCTCCGATTAGCTTGAACGGATATTAGAGCAGGAGGGAGAAGATCAGTTGTTGTGATCCATGTTGGCACTAACAGCATAGACAAGGCTAGGCATGTGGGCCTGTGTGGGGAGTATCAAGCACTAGGAAGGAAATTGAAGAACAGGTCCTTGAGGGTCATAATCTCTGGATTACTGCCCAAGCCACGTGCTAATTGTCATAGGGATAAGCAAGTTAGGGAAGTAAACACGTGGCTAGGAGATTGATGTGGGAACGAGGGATTCCATTTCATGGGACATTGGCATCAGTTTTTGGAACCTGGGCGATCTGTACCGATGAAACAGTTTCCACCTGAACCGATCTGGAACCAGTCTTCTGGCGTAAAGGATAAATCGGGTGGTCACTAGGACTTTAAACTTGAGTCTGGGGAAAGGGAAAGCAACAGGGAGTATGGAGTCAAGTAGAAAGATAAGCAGCGGGTTAGCATGTGTGCAGGGTTTAAGTTCAAGGCAGACTAGAATTGAAGCAAAAAAGAAGGATAACTTCGAACATATTAGTAGAGATGTTGGAAATCATGAGGATAAGAAAACTAGGAGTAAGGCACTTTACTTGAATGCTCATTGTATTCGTAACAAAGTAGATGAATTAACAGCACAAATCATGATGAACGATTATGATGTGGTAGGCATCATAGTGAGGTGGTTGTAGGGGGTTCAGGACTGGCAGTTAAACATCCAAGGATTTACAACTTAGAGAGAGAGAGAGGGCAGAGTTGCCTTTTTAGTTCAGAATGAAATTAAATCTATGGCACTGAATGACATAGGGTCAGATGATGTGGATTCTGTGTGGGTGGAGTTGAGGAACCACAAAGGCAAAAAAACTATAATGGGCGTTATGTACAGACCTCCCAGCAGTGTTCAGGACTTGGGGCACAGATGTACCAGGAAATAGATAGGGCATGTCAGAAAGGCAAGGTCACGATGATCATGGGGAACTTCAATATGCAAAGGACTGGGTGAATAATGTTGCCAGTGGATCCAAAGAAAGGGAATTCATGGAATGCTTACAGGATGGCTTTTTGGAACGGCTTGTGATGGAGCCTACAAGAGAGCAGGCTATTTTGGACTTAGTGCTATGTAATGAGCCAGATGTTGTAAAAGATCTTAAACTAAGGGAGCACTTAGGAGGCAGCAATCATAATATAATCGAGTTCAGTCTGCAATTTGAAAGGGAGAAGGCAAAATTGGATGTAATGGTGTCAAAGTTAAATGAAGGTAATTACAGGGGCATGAGAGAGGAACTAATGCAAATCGAATGGAAGCAGAGCCGTGTGGGGAAGACAGTAGAGCAACAATGGCAGGGGTTTCTGGGTGTAATTGAGGACACAGTACAAAGGTTCAGCCCCAAAAAAAGGAAGATTATACGGGTGTGAGGGGAGGGGGGTGGCGAGGGCATTAGACAGCCATGGCTGACAAAGGAAGTCAGGAAATGTATCAAAGAGAGTGAGTAAGCCTATAAAGTGACCAAGAGAACTGGGAAATCAGAAGATTGGGAAGACTGTGAAAACAAACAAAGAGAGAAATAAAGGAGGAGAGGATCAAATAAGCTCACCAGTAATATTAGAAATGATAGTAAAAATTTCTTTTAATACATAAGAAACAAACGAGAAGCAAAAGTAGAAATTGGGCCATTCCAAATTGATACAGGAAGGCTTTTGATGGGAGATAAGAAAATAGCTGAAGAACTTAATCAGTCTTCACAGTGAAAGGCATGAGTAATATCCCAACAGTGAAGGAGAGTTGGGGGCAGAGTTGAGTATGGTATCCATTACAAAAGAGAGAGTGCGAGAAAAGCTAACAGGTGTAAAAATTGATAAATCCCCTGGCCCAGATGGGCTCCATTCCAGATGTTCTGAGAGACGTGTCTGAGGAAATAGCAGAGGCATTGGTTGTCACTGGAGTCAGGGAAAGTCCCAGAAGATTGGAAAATCGCTTTTGTAACTCCCTTGTTCAAGAAAGGATCAAGACAAAAGATGGAAAATTATAGGTTGCTTTGCCTAACCTCGGTTGTAGGAAAATTCTAGAATCCATCGTTAAGGATGAGATTTGTAAGTTCTTGGAAGAGCAGGGTCTGATTAAAACAAGCCAGCATGGATTTAGTAAGGCAAGGTCATGCCTGAAAAACTTGTGGGCATTTATTGAAGAGGTAACAAGTAGGTTAGACCAGGGAAACCCAGTGGATGTGATCTATCTAGACTTCCAAAAGGCCTTTGGTAAAGTGCCTCATGGGAGGCGGCTGAGTAAGGTGAGGGTCCATGGTGTTTGAGGTGAGCTACTAGCATGGATTGAGGCTTGGCCGTCTGAAAGAAGGCAGAGAGTTGGGATAAAAGGTTCTTTTTTGGAATGGCATCTGGTGACGAGTGGAATCCCGCAGGGTTCAGTGTTGGGGCCGCAGCTGTTCACTTTATATATTAATGATCTGGATGAAGGGAACTGGGGGCTTTCTGGCGAAGTTCACCAATGATAAGAAATTAGGTGGACAGGCAGGATGTTCTGAGGAGGTGGGGAGACTGCAGAAAGATTGAGACAGTTGAGGAGAGTGGTCCAGGAAATGGCTGATGAAATTCAACGTGAGCAAATGTGAGGCCTTGCACTTTGGAAAAAAGAATACAGGCCTGGACTATTTTCTAAACGGTGAGAAAATTCATAAAGCCAAAGTACAAAGGGATCTGGGAGTGCTAGTCCAGGATTCTCTAAAGATTGACTTGCAGGTTGAGGCCGTGGTGAGGAAAGCAAATGTAATGTTGTCATTTATCTCAAGAAGGTTGGAATATTAAAGCAGTGATGTGCTACTGAGACTTTATAAAGCTCGAGATAAGCCTCACTTCGAACACTGTGACCTGTTTTGGGCCCCACACCTCAGGAAGGACATACTGGCACTGGAGTGTGTCCAGCAGCGATTCACACGGATGATCCCTGGAATAGTCGGCTGAACATAAGATGAATATCTGAGAATCCTGGGATTGTATTCATGAGAGTTTAGAAGGTTGAAGGGAGATCTACAAGAAACTTAGAAGATAATGCATGGCTTAGAAAGGGTGGACGCTGGGAAGTTGTTTCCGTTAGGCAGGGAGACTAGGATCCATGGGCACAGCCTTAGAAACGAGGAGAGTGCGGGTAAGTGAAGTTGAAATGCCCATCAGCCATGATTGACTGGTGGAGTGGACTCGATGGGTCAAATGTCCTTACTTCCACTCCTCTGTCTTATGGTCTTCATTTTTAAACTTCTCTATCAAATCTCGTTTTCAAAGTTCTCTATCCGGTCACTCGTTGATACAGTTAATGGTCGGGCCCTGAGGAGTTTTGCTGAACAAAGAGACCTTGGGATGCAGGTGCATAGTTTCTTGAAAGAGGAGTTGCCGGTAGAAAGGGTGGTGAAGAAGGCATTTGGTATGCTTGCCTTCAATGGTCAGAACATTGACTGTCGTGGTTGAGGCATTGCGTTGCAGCTGTACAGGACATTGGTGAGGCCTCGTCTGGAATACTGCATAGTGAGAGAGTGCAGAAAAGATTTACAAGGATGTTGCTGGGACTGACTTACAGGGAGAGGCTGAAGAGGCTGAAGTATTTTTCCCTAGAGCATTGGAGGCTGAAGGGCTTTTGCAGAGG
>NW_025198634.1:0-2239 GCF_004010195.1 Chiloscyllium plagiosum
TTCAGAATGTAGTGAATGGCTGGAATTTCCTAATCCCGAGAGTTGTGGATTGTATTTACAGACTGGTGGATTAATTTGTGACATTTCAGCGAATTGAGGGATGCAAGGGGTTAGCAGGAAAGTGGAGTTGAGCCGTGGAGTAGATCAGCCATGTTCTTATTGAATGACAGCGCAGGTTCCTATTTCTTACGTTCTTATTTATGTTTCGGGAAATACTTGATCCTTTTCCTAGAAGTCATGATGTAAAATGTTGCATTCAGAGGCAGCAGAGGATTTGTCTGAGTTGACTTTTTGTGGGGCATAGGGGTTGTATTCAGTGCGAATCTGGGCCAGTAACATGACCTACATCAGGAGCAGAATTTACAGAGAGGAGAAGCCTGAAAAGAGGGATTGGGGAGGGGGGTCACCTGGATTTTCCTATACATTTGCCAAACAACACCAAACCATCGTAGTGGCCTCAACCTACTCCTGCACAGAAGGACCGAAGGGCTGAATGGAACGGACACGACTGGGCCATTCAGAACTTTGACACTATCCTACCAGTCAATAAGGTCATGGCTCATCTCATTGTGTTCCCAGCTGCACTTTTCTCTGATTTCACAATGATTCCTAATTCACCTGTCTATGGAAAATCAGACAAAGTCAGCCTCGATATAATATGAAGATTCAGCCTCCCAATCTTCTGGGTGAGAGAATTCCCACTTGAATTAATTCCCACTTTGTGAATTTCTCTTCACTCCGGTTCTGACTGAGGTTGGAGGGTGTCACTGTTTCCATTTCTAGACCCACTCCTCCACTGCTCACAAAAAATTTGAAATATAACCAGGTTGGCGATATGGCCGATGATAAATGTCTAATGCTGGGTCAGGTTCAGTTATCAGAACAAGCCAGTTGGATTTCTTCAGTCAGCTACAAGTAATTAACAGAACTAACTGAGGAGTATGATGGAAATGTGGTTAGCACTGCGGCCGCACATCACCAAGGAGCTGGGTTCAATTTTAACCTCAGGTGAGTTTGAACATTCCCCACGTATCTGTGTGGGTTCCCTCCCAATGGTCCAGTTTCATCCCAGAGTACAAAGATGTGCAGCTTAGAGTGTATTTGCCATGCTCGATTGCCCATTGTTGAGAGAGCGTCCCCTTCATGGTAACCCCTGTCAGTGTGGGGAGTACTTCACCTGCGCTGCTGGCCTCCCTCTGCATCACAAACCAACCGTCCAGCCAACTGAGTGGGAGACAGTGTAACTGTTACAGACAGAAAGAGGCACAGGCAAAGGGCAAGAGAAACTTTCATAACAAGAAAATGGTATAATTCAGATAACGGTCAAGATAACAGCTGAGGATAAAATGTTCTCTGCTCAAAATTGTATTTCATAACGCGACAAGTGTTGAGAAGCAGCGTTTGGCTGAATACAATAAAGAGAGACAAAGTGAAATAGCCAGAATTACTAACTGTGATTGGATATAAAATAAGTGCATATTTTTGCAGGAACCCAGGGGGTTGAATGACTGAAAGTTCCTGTACCTGAAAATGGGAATTCTTTGGAATGCTATCTGGAATTTTCCATACTCAAAGTGTGTGTGTGAGAGAGAGAGAGAGAGAGAGAGAGAGAGAGAGAGAAAGAGAGAGAGAGAGAGACCGCAGATACTGCACTGAGCTGGGTGGTGAGCTCAGACCATGCTCGGTGGGGCTGGTGGTGAGGCCTCCTCTGGGAAGAGAATGGACCCCCATGTACAAGCCCATCCACTAGGACCTCTGTGCCTCTGATGAAAAACCGTGGTGTTAGTTCCCCTTACCTGCCATGCTCGGGGTCAACTGTGCAGGATGGCTTCAAACTGAGGAAGTACAACAGTGTGCCCATTGGCCTTTGAAAGATGGCACCAGTGTCAGTGATCATAGAATAGCCAGGGGCATGAGTGCGATGGTGAGTCCGTCCAGCCATGTTGGGTTGGAGAATTGGGGTGGCATTGAATGCGAGGAACACTATGAGATTGAATGGGTAGTTAATGTGGTGAGTTCGATAAGATAGCACCATGAAACTAGTTCAGTCTCCGACAGACAATCCCTCTGTCACACTCAATGAGAATGTTACTGAGACAAACTATTGTTAGATTCAGTCCAATGAGTCGAATACTCTGCTGACCACACACCCAGTTACAAAGTTGCAGAACAAATGTTCATCTAAAACTCTCCCTCATCTTTATTGACGCCAATATCCCCTTCACGTATTATCCTGGGA
>NW_025198634.1:2269-5662 GCF_004010195.1 Chiloscyllium plagiosum
TCGCTTTTTTCCCAAAATCCTTTTTATTGTTGGTAGTTAAACTGATTTATCTCCATCTCTCTCTGGCAGGAACTAGGGAATACGGATTGCCAATAAGGGCTCTGTATCAGAGTGATCATCTAACTAGACGGGTAATACAGAGGCACGGTCTGTGACTCCAAGGCAGTGTTTAAAATCCTACCACAGCCGATGACAGAGCTTAAATTCGAATGACAAAAATTGGAATGAAACTTAATTTCACTCATGGTAACCAGAAACCTTTAAGATTTATTTTTATCATTTTACTGATAGACTTTGCTAAAGAAGCTTAACATTATTACCCAGTCTGAACTCAGTGTGACTTCAGGCCCACAACAAAATTGTTGGCTCCATTTTGTCTTGACAAATGGCCGCGTAGTCAAGGACAATTAGTGATGGACAACAAATGCTGCCCTTGCTCGTGATGCTGGCATCCCGTGAAACAACAGCATTAAAGGTGAAATAAACCAAGGAACGGTGAGTGCTAGAGATCAAAAATAAAATTCTCCAGCGTCTGAAAATGTTGGAGAACCTTGCAGGTATGGCAGCCTTTGTCAGGAGAAATGCAGATAACGGTTTGAGTCAAATGACCCTGCTTCACAACTGAAAGCAATCTGGGGAATAATATTATTTATCCTGGTATCATGGATGGTTGGGGTGGAGAGAGAGGTGGGGGCCAGATTTAAATTGAATGGATGGAGAAATGGCCGAAAAAGAGAGGAAAAGAAATGAAAAATGAGCAAAGGGTTTGCTGATGATGAACTGAAAGGAAAACAAAATGGCAAGTTATTCTCACATTTCCCCATTTTCACATATTCCTGAATATCGAATCCATTTCGATTTGTCCCTGATTAAAGTGAGATAGATTCCCTGTATCTCTCTCCTGTGAGTGTGATGATAAAATCCATTAGCAATGTTGGTGCTGCCCTTATAGTTGTTGAGATATAGAGAAAGGTAATGTTACATTATCAACTACTTCTTTGGAGAGAGAAACAGTTACTGTGGGAGTGTGCAGAGATGCAACGGCTTTCTCAGCCAGGAAGAGAAACTCAGGAGTGGAAATAGTTTTCAACACTGAGCGCGTGCACGTTCCGTGTGGGGAATTGACTTGTTCCTGTCATTGGAAAATCAGTGGAGTTTCTGTGGATGATTACCTCGGGTTTGTATTGTCAGCTGTGGGGTCTGGTGGGACCACTCTATACACTGCATTTACAGAGTGTCTGAGTCCATGGTAAACAAATGGAGATGAGGCTCCGCAGAAGGGAAACTCTATAAATAGGGAAGTGCAGGACAGTGTATTATCTTTCCTGGGATTTCCCTGGACACTTGTCTAAGCTGGACCAGGTGTCAGGTATGAAACCAGTTTGTTTCAAAATTGAGCTTGTTACTGAGCTGTTCTCCCTCCTTCAGTATACTGTGTAGTCTCACACCAGTGACAGGACTGTGCTGATGTTCACCATGAATTAAATTGGATTAATTCTGGAACTTTCCAGGCAGGAGTGAGTAACAAATCCATCATCACCGGAGTGCAGTCCTCCGATATATTCACTGGCTGACAGAACCCATCTGTCCGCTGAGAGCAATATATTGTGTCCATCTCCCTGAGGAAGTTACAGAAAGTAACTTCCAGAAATACAAAGGAACAGAGTGACTGGCGAAAATGGGGAACAGCAGGAAATTAGAATTAATAAAAGGTACGTCTTTCAAAATCTCATTGAATTTATGGTTTGTATATTGCTGTATCTGATGAGCTACATCCCAGAGTGTTGAGGAGGTGGCAGTAGAGCTAGTGAAAGAATTACTGATTATTCTTAAAAGCTGGTTAGATTCAGGAAAGGATCTTCCAGACTGGAAAGCAGCGATTGTAAACCTAAATATTTAAAACAGGACGGAGAGAGCAAACAGCAAACTAAACAGTGGTTAGCTTGATGTAAGCAGTGAGAAAAACATTGGAACCTTTTGTGAGGAATGTGACAACTAGACCCTTGGAAAATAATGACATGATTCGGTAGAGTCAATCTAGATTCAGGAAGGGGAAATGATCTTGAACTTTGATAAACCTGCTGGAGTTTGTGGAGGTTGTCCTTTGTGAAATCGACAATTGAGAACCAGTAGGAATGAAGTATTTGAATTTTCAGCAGACGTTTGACATGTTTGATTACAGGTGAGTAGAGAATGTGAGAGTCCATGGGGAGGTAGGGATGCAATACACCGAATGTATTAAAAGTTGGATAATCGAAAGAATGGAGAGAGTAGTATAATTATCTGGAGTGAAGGCTTTGGGGTATCAGAAGGATCAGTGTTTGGGCAATAGCTCTTCGCAAAATATAAAATATTTCAGATATGAACAACAAATATCATCATTCACATTTATGTTCATTAAATAGTGAGAAGTTGGGAAGTGCTGTTGTTGAAATAGATCTGGATGTGCTTGGTCATAAGTCACAAACAGAATGTTTACGCAGCAGGAAGTAAATGATATGTGGCTCTTCATGCAAAATGATTAAAGTATCAGAGTAAATGTATCTTTCCCAATGATAGTGTTTTGTTGAGAGACTGTTAGGTGTATTGTGTACAGGTTGAATCAGCTTTATAGGTAATGATCTTGTCAGCGATTCAGTTCAAAGGGGTTTCACCAGACAAAACCCGGGCATGATGTTGCCATGAGGAGAAAGTGAAGAAACTTGTGCTTAATAAAGTGTGTTAAGGTGCTTGTGAATTTATATTTTAAAAAATGCTGAAGCACATTGAGTGTTGAAGATAAAAAATTGCCTTATTAGATCAATTAAAGGAAAGCCCAGGCAAATTCACATTTCCTATGTACTGGAGTGCAAATATATCCACTGTAAATATATTGGCTGGTGCCTGTTCTCGTTGAGGAGAGATCTGCACGGTAACAGCATGCAGATTGTGGTTTTTGAGGGTGGTGGTGGTGGGAGGTCCAGCCAGTTACAGTATTGCAAACGGACAACGCAGCAGAATCATCTAGCCTGCGATAAGAAAACATGCATCTTTCTCCCTCACTACTAACCTCACGAGAGCAATGGCTGATGGGAGATGTAACCAAAAGCCAGCGGTGCCAACATTCAATCCAATCCAGTAGCTTTTGTGAACTGAAGGAACCATACTGAAAGGGGTTAAATGGAGCTGTTTGTTCAATGACTGTGATTGATGCCAGTCTCTATGGATCCTAGTTGTGTCACTGGATGTTTTCCGTCTCCTATTAGTAAGGGGCCTCTTGCAATGGTTTATGCCATTGTAACAGCAGATGCATCAAATACAACGCTCAAAGGGACACAGCTTCAGAGACACAAAAAGGAAATTTAAACATCTGAGAATATTCTGGAATGATCCATTAATGGATCAGAATCTGAG
>NW_025198635.1:0-1337 GCF_004010195.1 Chiloscyllium plagiosum
AAGGATCTTATAGGTTACAGAGAGACATAGATAAGCTGCAAAGCTGGACTGAGAGGTGGCAAATGGTGTTTAATGCGGACACGTGTGAGGTGATTCACTTTGGTCGGAGTAACAGGAATGCAAACTACTGGGCTAATGGTAAGATTCTTGGTAGTGTAGATGAGCAGACAGATCCCAGTGTCCAAGTACACAGATCCTTGAAAGTTGCCACCCAGGTTGACAGTGTTGTTTAGAAGGCATACAGTGTTTTAGCTTTTAATTGATCGAGGGATTGAGTTCCAGAACCATGAGGTTATGGTACAACTGTACAAAACTCTGGTGCAGCCGCAGTTGGATTATTGTGTACAGTTCTGGTCACCGTATTTTAAGAAGTCTGTGGAAGCTTTGGAAAGAGTGCAGAGGAGATTTACTGGGATTATGCCTGGTATGGAGGGAAGGTTTTAAGAGGAAAGGCTGAGGGACCTGAGGCTGTTTTCGTCAGAGCGAAAAAGGTTGAACGGTGACATAATGGAAACATAAAAGATAATCAGAGGGTTAGCTATGGTGGACAGGGAGAGCCTTTTTCCAAGTATGGTGACGGCGAGCACGAGGGGACATACCTTTAAATTGAGGGATGATGGATATAGGACAGATGTCAGAGGTAGTTTCTTCACTCAGAGAGTAGTACGGGTACGGAATGCTTTGCCTGCAACGGTAGAAGATTCGCCAATTTTAAGTACATTTAAGTCGTCATTGGACAAGCATATGGACGTATATGGAATAGTGTAGGTTAGATGGGCTTCAGATTAGTATGACAAAGCGGCGCAATATCGAGGGCCGAAGGGCCTGTATTGCGCTGTAATGTTCTATGGTCACCCCAATGGCCGCTGCTCTGTACGCTGCCATCCACTCAAAGATGTGTTTGTAGATGCGTGGATTCCTGAGCAATGGCTCTCTGGTGTTCAACGCCAGTCCTGACAGAGGGTAGGTCAAGCGGGAGTCGACCATATCCCAGACTGTGATTAGGTCATTGTGAAAAGCAAGTAGCATACTGAGGGCGACCCGCAAATCCTCACAGTGGATAAATAGGAGCTGCATGTCGTAGCTGATGTTAATCACCTGACAGTAAAAGGATGTTGCGAGGTCTCAACATCTTAGAGGATGTTCGACGGAAACGTATCGCTGCAAGGCCAGAATTGGAAGATTGGGAACCTCTCCCGTATTCCATTGCAACTACTTGTCTCAAAGATATTAACCAATTCGCCCTAGATGTCAGTGACAAAAACAGGAGGAGGGACAAAAGGGAACCGTCGGTGTTACAGCGTGGAAGACAACAGTTGGTTCATGACCCGCATTCC
>NW_025198635.1:2230-3759 GCF_004010195.1 Chiloscyllium plagiosum
AACTTATGCATCATTTATGAGAAAATCTCTGGGACACCCGCACTAAAGAACCCCACCGCGTGATTATGCAGGTTATCAATAAAACTGAATTCACAAAGGCAGAGACGACGTCCTTGGGACATCGTATCGTTCGTGGATGTTTGTCCCACGAAACGCAAAGATGAAGGCCATCGAGGAACATTCAAGACCAATCTCAAAGAAAGAGGTGCTTCCATTCTTCAGACTCAGCGGATTCTGTCAGAAGATTTTCCCAAACCTCAGCAGTGTAGTGACACCGTTCACCGATTTGCTGAAGAACAACACAAAGATTCGGTGGCCAGAACCATGCCAGGAGGCATTCGACTATTTGAAATCAATATTAAGCTACAAACCGGTTTTTCCTACAACAAATTTTCAAAACCTTTTGGAGTCGTCATCAATGCGGGTGAGATTGGAGCTGGAACTATACTCCTACAGGAAGGTGAGGGTGGGATTGAACTGCCGGTCGGTTCGCATTTGAAGAAGATCAACATCCTCCAAAGGAAATACTCCACGATCAGAAAAAAAGCTACTGAGTTTGGTACTGGTCTTACAACATTTTAATGTGTATGTCATGAACGATGTATTGGAGATCATAATCTGCTTACATTCTTAGAACTCTTCAAAGACTAGAATATGCGACTATTTCGTTGGAGTCTCATGTTACAGACTTTTACTTTGAAGATCATGCATGTTGCGGGCTGTGAGAATGTAATCGCAGATGTGTTATCATGGAGTTAACTGGTAAAGTTCAGATGAGATCTGTTTGAATTTAATGTTATGTACATACAGATATATAGGAAGAAGTTAAGGTGAACGTGCATTTAAGTTAACTGTGTGTTAGGATAATATGCTAAAAATAGAAAACAAATGAAGCATCTTTTCATTATGACGGTTTGTTTCTTTTCTTAAGGGTGGATGTGCAATGAAGATGTGTGTGTACTCTACTTTTAAGATAAATAAAAGTTAACACAACTGCCTAACAGCACCAAGTGCTCTCAATAAGGTAAGAGTGTAACACTTGGTTGAAAGCTCGGTTAGCTGGTTGCCTAGAGACGAAAATCAGATTCGAATCTGGCCAATCAGTTTAAATTATACCCCGAAATATACAGAATTTTAATCAAGTTTAAATTTTGTACATTGTTAATCTTAGAAGCCAATGACACAATCCGATGCTTTAGGCGTTCAAGACCAGGGAAAATTGAGCCGTTGGGCAGAGATCTAACATAGAACATAGAAGAATACAGAGCAGTATAGGCCCTTCGGCCCTCAATATTGCGCCGATCCAAGCTCACCCAACCTACACTAGCCCACTATCCTCCATATGCCTATCCAATGCCCGCTTAAATGCCCATAATGAGGGAGAGTCCACCACTGCTACTGGCAGGGCATTCCACGAACTCACGACTCGCTGAGTAAAGAACCTACCCCTAACATCTGTCCTATACCTACCCCCCCCTTAATTTAAAGCTATGCCCCCTTGTAATAGCTGACTCCATACATGGAAAAAG
>NW_025198635.1:4022-5663 GCF_004010195.1 Chiloscyllium plagiosum
TAAAATCTCTAGAGGAAGATACCAAGGGAAGATTCGACGGCTGCTTGGTTTGAAAATTGCTGTTTTTGCTAAACCTTAATCGGTGTTTTTTCTCGGACTCTTATTATAAAAGGGCAAGGGAAAAGATAGTTTCGGGAAAAGAGCTTAAAATAATTATTACTTAATTATTCTCTGCTATATTTTAACAAATAATGTTGTTAATGTTTACTTTAAATAGTTCTGGGCCTCTTGAATTTTCACAGATTACTGCACGGGAGAAAACGTTTCTGTATTGCTGGTTAAAATATAACAAGTGTCTGAGAAATTCGGTTCATTAACATCTCTCGTGAGATCGCGCTGAATAATCTTTGTTGACAGTTCTCGCTGTCGTGCACAGTCTACAGTAAGGAACAGGCATTGCTGTGGTTCAACACAAAGTAGGTAAATGGTAAGTAGGACAGAATTGACTGTCTCTGAATATTATCCTACCCGTCAGGTACAGAAATTCCCGTAACATAGCAGCTTCTTTCGCCACTTTTCTTCACTCCAATTTGAAGATTGAGCTTTTTGAAGATGTGGTAAAAAGTGATTACGAAAGGTCATTGCAGGGTCAATAGACTGGTGTCATTCATCTACATAAATTTGGATGTGAAGATAAGAAGGATGCTTAGTAGATGACATGCCAAAATCAGTGTAGTAATTGACACTGAAGAAAGTTGTCCCGTGCATAACGGGACATTTATCAGATGAGCTTATGGGCCGAAGAGTGGCAGAGGGAGTTTAATTTAGATAAATATGAAGTGATGCATTTTGGTAAGGAAAATCAGAGCACAACTTGGACAGTTAATGGTAAGACTCTGAGGACTGTTGCCAAACAAAGAGACGTACAGGTACAGAGATGCATAATTCTTTTTAAAATAGCATTGGACATAGACAGAGTGGTGGAGAATGCGTTTCGCATAATTGTCTTCATTGGTCAGTGTATTGAGTTGGGACATCATGTTGTGGCTGTTCAAGATTGCTTTGGCCTTTTTCGGAATAAAGCATAAAGTTCTAGTCGCCGCTCTATAAGAAGATTTTATTAAACTTGAGAAACTGCAGGAAAATATTTCCAAGACCGTTGCTGGACTTGGAGGTTTTGAGCTGTAGTGAGAGGCTGAGTAGATTCGTACTATTCCCTGGAATGTCGGAGATCAACAACTGTAAGTTTAGATGTTTATAAAACCATGAGGGCCCTAGATAGGGTGAATAGACAAGTTCATTTCCCCATGCTAGAGGTGCCAAAAACTGAAAGGTATAGGTTTAAAATGAGAGGAAATTTTTAAAAGAGACCTGAGGTGCATCTTTCTCACAAACAGGGTGGTGCGTGAATGGAATAAACTGAGAGAGGAAGTTGTGGAGGTAATACAATTATAATATGTAAAAGGCATTGAGGTGGCTACAGGAATGGGAATAGGGAGGGATCAGATGGATATGGGCCAAATCTTGGCGAATGGGATGAGATTAGAACAGGGTAATTCGTCTGTGTGGCAGTTTAAATTAAAGTCGAGAGTATGTTGCTGGGATAGCACAGCAGGTCAGGCAGAATCCAAGCAGCAGGAGAATCTACGTTTTGGGCATAAGCCCTTGATCAGGAATGCCTCATTGCTGATAAGGGCTTAT
>NW_025198636.1:0-5663 GCF_004010195.1 Chiloscyllium plagiosum
TCTGCTCCCAGGAGGACCAGTTCCAAGACCGAACAACCCAGATGGCCTCAAAGACCGCAATTTTCCCCAGACGTGATCGACGATGCTCTCCACCGCATCTCCTCCACTTCCCGCTCCTCCGCCCTTGAGCCACGCCCCTCAAATCGCCACCAGGACAGAACCCCACTGGTCCTCACCTACCACCCCACCAACCTCCATATACATCGTATCGTTCCGTCGTCATTTCCGCCACCTCCAAACAGACCTCACCACCAAGGATATATTTCCATTCCCTCCCCTATCAGCGTTCAGAAAAGACCACTCCCTCCGTGACTCACAGGTCCACACCCCTTTCTGAACCATCATTTTGTCTTTCCAACTCAGCATCAGAACAGAGAAAACCATGCAAGATGTCATCAAACTTTATTTGATGGCAATGCTAGCTTGTGCTGAAACCTGAAACTACATGTTTGTATGCTTAAAGAAATAGGCTGAAAGTGATTAAATTTCAGTAAAAATGCTACAACTGTATAAAACTAAATGAAATAGGAGGAAAAGAATTTTAAAAACTTATCAGAGTTAAACAAACAAAGAAGTAAAGAACAATTCTGAACTCTACTACAATTAAACTAAAAAAATGGCCTTCAATGGGAAATGGAAGGCAAACAATTACTTATGGACTGTGCGACAAATGCCATCTTTACAGAATTACAATTATTCAAGCACCACATGCAGCTTTATTTGCATTCAAGTAATAAATGATTCCATGCAAGGATCTTGAAAACCAACAGTAGTTGATATCAAGAGTTAGAGCTTTGCCGAATTGATGCATCCAGTCTTTCCATGGATGTTATGAAAGATGCAGAAAATATCAGGAAAATACTCAAAGACCAGTTCTAGGTGGATCGTAATTTAAGGAATAATTGACAACAACTCATGTAATACAAATTGAAATCACAAGAGTTCAGTGACAAGTTCTTTACGAATACTACGATTGTGATTTATCTGAAGAAGAATTCTCAAAGAGACTCTGTGAATGAATAATTGTCTCTACACTGATTAAAATCTTCAGAAAGGATCGTAAAAGGCCACCCTACTGAAGCCTTACCTGAAGCTGGACACATCATGAAGCCATTTTGGCAGGGCAACAATAAATACATGCTGGACCACAGTCAACAAAGTGCACCAGACCAACAAGAACGGAAAAAGAATCATTTGCTGCAATGAAACAAAAATTGTCCAAATTTTCTTCACATCTGCAAAGTGTATGGCAACAAAGGACAATGGGCAGAGAAACAAATCTGGTTCAAACCAGACCTGAAAACAGAACAGAGGTGACCAACAGAATTACATTGTCAGCAAAGGAACTAATAAGTACATGCCCAAATGTAAATACATCAACAAGGTGAAAAGTCAACCCAGTGAAAGGCAAATCTTGGAAGATGACCAAGCTTTCCATATTAATGTAGATGGTATAATGTGAACAGAGATTTTCACAATCATTAACATCATAAGTTCCAAAAAAGACTGATAATACCCATGAAAAACAAATCAATTAGGGTTAGAGACAGAAAAAACTGAAGATGCTGGAATCCAAGGTAGACAAGCAGGAGGCTGGATGAACACAGTAAGCCAGGTAGCATCAGGAGGTGGAGAAGTTGACGTTTCAGGTGTAACCTTTCTTCAGGGCTGGGGGTGGGTGTGGGGGGGCAAGTGCAGATAAAGTGGGAGTGGGGGCACGGGGAGGTGGCAGGGTGATGAGGTGGGGATAGGTGGAAACAGGTAGAGGGTACAAACCGGTTGGTCGATGGGAGGGATGAATCTAGTAGGTGGTTGGGATGAATGGAAGGGCATGGGAAGGGAGTTGGGGGATGGGAAGGGAGGTTACTTGAAATTGGAGAACTCAATGTTAAGTCCTCCCAGCTGTAGGCTGCCCAAGTTGAAGTTGTAGTGTTGTTCCTTTAGTTTGCAGTTTGATTCGCGGTGGCAATTGAGGAGGCTGAGGATGGTCATATCATTGTGGGAGTGGGAAGGGGAATTAAAATGGGCAATGACTGGGAGATCCGGTCGGCCTCTGCAGGCTTGGCAGCGATGCTTGGCGAAACGTTCCCTTAGTTTTTGTTTGGTCTTCTCGCTGTAGAGAAGACACATCAGGAGCACCAGATACAGGTTGGAGGAGAGGCAAGTGAACCTCTGTCTCACCTGGAAGGACTGTTTGGGGCCCTGGATGGTGGTGAGGGAAGTGGTGTACCGGCAGATTTTGCATCTTTTCCAGTTGCAGTGGAAGGTACCTGAGGGTGTTGGGGAGGGGCGGGGTTGGTGGGGAGAGTGGCACAAAGCTAGGTTTGGCAAAGAGAACAGTCCTTGCAGAAGGCAGAGAGGAAGCTAGTGCTAATATATCATCAGTATGTATCCTGAAAGACTCTACCTATTGGCACTCCATGGTACAAATTACATGAGACACAGCATATATTCACAGCATATAATAGGTCACCATTTCCATGCATTGGCACAATATGCAAGTTAATCTAGGCTTTCCAAAATCTTCTACTTGGTAGATATAGTGGTTCAGCAAAGATGGGATTATCAGTGTGCAAAGATCCTGGTAAAACAACAGTACATGGAATTCAAACCAGACTCACTGTTGTCGATCCACCAGACATAATGCAATGAAATTAGCCAAGATTGAAGACATCCTTAAGGTAGATCTTTGCAATCAGCACCTGTTGTAGATGATAAGCAACAAGAATTGTAAAAGACTATTATCCAGGGATGGTCTGACAGCATTAAGGAAATACCTGAGAAAATGTTTCCATTTGGCCATACAGAGATAAATTCATGTATCACATCAAGTCATTTTCAAGGCCAAACATGTTCTTATACCAAAAGGCATTATACTAATATGTTGTGTCAATGTCACACCAGAGAAGCATTGATATTGAATTCTAGCACTTGAATTTGTGTACTGGCCAGACATGAATCAGGATACTCAAAAACTCTTAAATACATATGAGGCATGTTAAACATATCGGTATCAGCCAGAAAGGGAGGCTGTACATCAACATAATGTTCCACTCGCTCTTTGGATGATCCCCATTATTTGACAAATGTGCAACAAAACAAATGCTCGCACAACTATTTTCAGCTTAATCAGATTACTAGAGTGGATAGTGTCTGACAACAGACTATAAAACTATTTCAAGTCATGAAAACTCAGTGGGAAGTGACCCATCTCACGATCAGTGCAGATGACGTCTAGCAGAATATTTGGTATGTTCTATTAAGGTTATGACCATGAAGTGTTGAGCAACAAGAAAAGGGGCTGGATTTTCTGGTGGAATTGGGGGGATCATGTCAGCCCTGGTGAAGTACAGGGCTGTGGGGTCTTGACCAGTGGGAAGTGGGAAGAGATGGGGTGTTGGATTTGGTTTGACGGCAGAGTGGTGGTTCAGGTCTGAAGGAGTTACAGATCAAGATCTGGGAAATGTAAGAGTTCTGGGGAGATATTATTGGGGGGGTGTAAGGAAAGTGTGGAGCCAGTACCTGCAGTTCTTTGGAATTTTTATTACGGTAAATATGGAGTCAATTTAAATAGTCACTCAGGAGTTGGACTGTGTATTTAATAGTATAGCAGGTCCTGAATTTTACTTAATTTCCTTGGATCTCTGTGAATTCTCCAATTTAGATGGGGATTTTCAGAGGGTTCCAGCTGCAGAGGAATTGTCTAGTGAAATCTTCAATTTCCAGGGCAAATCCTTTGGAGTCTGCTATGATGGGGATTCTGCAGGGATCTGATGTGTGACTCTCATCTGTGTTAGAATAACAACTGGAATGGTCAGCGTAAAATCAGGCCAAGGTTTTAACATTACATTGCTGAATTTTCATGTAACACCAATAGAGAAAGGACTACCATTCCTAACACAATTTATGCACAGAAGGCAAGTGCAATGAAACTTGCCCAGCAAGCAACTGTCTCACCATTCTGAGAGACCTGATATCCTTCCAGAATGACAGAGATGAATGGAAGAGGTACACGAGCAGAGAGTGGATAGAGTTTTGGGTAGAGAGAAAAAGTCCAGTTACAGTCAGAGTAACAGCAGGAGAGGAGCGGACTGAACCTGGAGGTGAATGTCAGCAATGGAACTTCCAGATAAAAGCCTGTGGGGGCAAGGCCCAGATCAAGCTCAGTTGGAGAACAAGCAGAGTGAACCTTCACTGAATCCAGAGGCAGAGCTCTCGAGGCGATGTCAATGTTCAAGAAATGATGTAGGGCAAGAGGAGGCAGCGGCTTGGATGATTATGGTTGGGATTTAAAACTAAAACTGCTGGCCCTATGAGGCCTTCTCACTGGGAATCAGAGTCTCAGAGTGGACTCTGTGGGAGAGGGTCTTGCGCTGGGTGGTGAGTGATAAAAATAAAACAGCATTCTGAACAAGGCGAAGCAATCAGGGTGGCGTCACAGGGAAGTGGTGATTGATTAGGAAGCAGCTTTAGGGACTGAGAGAGTAGTACCACGAGGGAGATGGAAAATAAAGTTATTATTTTGTGGGATGTAGTTTGTTAGGAATATATATATATATATATATATATATATAGAGAGAGAGAGAGAGAGAGAGAGAGAGAGAGAGAGAGAGAGAGAGAGAGAAAGACAGAGAGAACAAAGTATTCAAAATTATTGGAGGCCTTGACAAAGTAGATCATGAGAATCTTTTGACCCATAACAGATGTGTCTAAGACCAGAGGGCCAAAATTTAAGGTGAGGAGTGAGGGTTTTAAAGAGGATCTGAGGAAAATCGTTTTTCACTCAGAGGGTGGTGGAAATGTAGAATGTGTTACCTGAGGGGATGTTGAAGGCAGATACTCTCACAATAATTTAAGAAGCATCTAGACAAGCACTTAAAATGCCAGAACATAGTAGGCTATGGGCCAATGCAGGCAAATGGGCTTAGTGCAGTCTGATGTTTGTTGGTTGGCATGGACACAGGGGGCTGAAGAATCTGCTTCTACGTTGTAATACTCTAAATACTTGGATACCAACAATGTTTTCCAAAATGTGTAACCTGTCCAGACCATAAAAACTAATGACATGGCGTAACATTGCAAAGTATAAAGAACAAAAGAGAAGTCCAGCATTGGAACAGGCCTTTCGGCCCTCCAAACCTGTGCCAATCATCATGCCCGCACTAAACTAAAAAACTAACCTTCTGCCCTTATTCAGTCCATATCCCTCTATTCCCTCCTTATTCATGTAATCATTCAAATGCCTCTTAAATGTTGCCAACATGCCTGCTTCTACCATCATCTCTTCTGGCAGTGTGTTCCAAACCCTTACCAATCTCTGTGTGAAAAACTTCCCTCGCACATCTCCCTTAAACTTACCCCCTTTCACCTTGAACCTGTACCCCCTTGTAATTGAAACTCCAACCCTGGGAAAAAGCCTCTGACTATCCACACTATTTAAGTGTCTCATAATTTTGTTGACCTCCTTTCATCCACTATCTTTCCAGTGCAAACAATCATAGTCTTTTTCACCTTTCCTCATAGCCAATGCCCTCGAGACTAGGCAATATCCTGGTGAACTTTCACTGCACTCTCTCCAAAGCTTCCATGTCCTTCTGATAGCAAGTTGACCAAAACTGCACATAATACTTCAAATGCAGCCTAACAAGGGTTTTATATAGCTG
>NW_025198637.1:0-5664 GCF_004010195.1 Chiloscyllium plagiosum
CTATTAGGGGACATTGATCTTTCATCTTATCTAGAGTTACACCCATATTTATCCTACCTACTTTAAATCTTCACAAAACCACTGATCTATGGGGCTCCAACCTCAATCATTACAGGGGCACCAACCCCACAAAGCCAAGCACAGGGGCACCAACGCCAATCATTACAGGGGCATCAACCCCACAAAGCCAAGCACAGGGGGCACCAACCCCAATCATTACAGGGGCACCAACTCCAATCATTTCAGGGGCATCAACCCCACAAAGTCAAGCACAGGGGGCACCAACCCCAATCATTACAGGGACACCAACCCCAATCATTACCGGGGCACCAACCCCACAAAGTCAAGCACAGGGGGCACCAACCCCAATTATTACAGGGGCACCAACCCCACAAAGCCAAGCACAAGGGCACCAACCCCTATCATTACAGGGGCACCAACCCCACAAAGTCAAGCACAGGGGGCACCAACCCCACAAAGCGAAGCACAGGGGGCACCAACCCCAATCATTACAGGGGCACCAACTCCAATCATTACAGTGGCACCAACCCCAATCATTACAGGAACACCAACCCCAATCATGACAGGGGCACCAACCGCACAAAGTCAAGCACAGGGGGCACCAACCCCAATCATTACAGAGGCATCAACCCCAATCATTGCAGGGGCACCAACCCCACAAAGCCAAACACAGGGGCACCAACCTCACAAAGCCAAGCACAGGGGGCACCAACCCCAATTATTACAGGGGCGCCAACCCCACAAAGTCAAGCAGAGTGGCACCAACCCCAATCATTACAGGTGCACCAAGCCCAATCATTACAGGGGCATCAACCCCACAAAGCCTAGCACAGGGGCACCAACCCCACAAAGCCTAGCACAGGGGGCACCAAACCCACAAAGTCAAGCACAGGGGGCACCAACCCCACAAAGCCTAGCACAGGGGGCACCAACCCCACAAAGTCAAGCACAGGGGGCACCAACCCCACAAAGCCTAGCACAGGGGACACCAACCCCAATCATTCCAAGGACACCAACCCCAATCATTACACGGTTACCAACCCCACAAAACGAAGCTCAGGGGCACCAACCCCAATCATTACAGGGCCACCAACCCCAATCTTTACAGGGGCACCAACCCCACAAAGCGAAGCACAGGGGGCACCAACCCCAATCATTACAGGGACACAAACCCCACAAAGCCAAGCACAGGGGCACCAACCCCAATCTTTACAGGGGCACAAACCCTCAAAGCGAAGCATGGGCACGAAAGCCCCAATCATTACAGGGGCACCAACCCCAATCATTACAGGGACACCAACCCCAAAAAGCCAAGCACAGGGGCACCAACCCCACAAAGCAAAGCACAGTTGGCACCAACCCCAATCACTACAGGGACACCAACCCCAATCATTACAGGGACACCAACCCCACAAAGCGAAGCACAGGGGCACCAACCCCAATCATTACTGGAACATCAACCACACAAAATGAATCACAGGGGCACCAACCTCAATCATTACAGGAACACCAACCCCACAAAGCAAAGCATGGGCACGAAAACCCCAAACATTACAGGGGCACCAACCCCCAAATTTTACAGGGGCACCAACCCCAAACGTTACAGGGAAATCAACCCCACTCATTACAGGGGCACCAACCCCAATCAATACAGGGGCACCAACCCCAAAAAGCAAAGCAAAGTGGGCACCAACTCCAATAATTACAGTGGCACCAACCTCAATCATTACAGGGACACCAACCCTACAAAGCGAAGCACAGGGGCACCAACCCCAATCATTACAGTGGCACCAACCTCAATCATTACAGGGACACCAACCCTACAAAGCGAAGCACAGGGGCACCAACCCCAATCATTAAAGGGGCACAAACCCCACAAAGCGAAGCACAGGGGCACCAACCCCAATCATTCCAGGGGCATCAACCCCACAAAGCCAAGCACAGGGGCACCAACCCCACAAAGCCAAGCACAGGGGGCTCCATCCCCACAAAGTCAAGCAGAGAGGCACCAACCCCAATCATTAGAGGGGCACCAAGCCCAATCATTACAGGGGCACCGACCCCACAAAGCCTAGCACAGGGGCTTCAACCCCACAAAGCCAAGCACAGGGACCACCAACCCCAATCATTACAGGGGTACCAACCCACAAAGTCAAGCACAGGGGGCACCAACCCCACAAAGCGAAGCACAGGGACACCAACCCCAATCTTTACAGGGGCACCAACCCCAATCATTACAGGGGCACGAACCCCAATCATTACAGGGTCACCAACCCCAATCATTACAGGGGCACCAACCCCAATCATTACAGGGGCACCAACCCCACAAAGCCAAGCACAGGGGCACCAACCCCAAACATTACAGGGGCACCAACCCCAATCATTACAGGGGCACCAACCCCAGACTTCACAGAGGCACCAACCCCAATCATTACAGGGTCATCAACCCCAATCATTACAGGGGCATGAACCCCAATCATTATAGGGTCACCAACCCCACAAATCGATGCACAGGGGCACCAACCCCAATCATTACAGGGGCACCAACACAATCTTTACAGGGGCACCAACCCCACAAAGCGAAGCACAGGGGCACCAACCCCAATCATTACAGGGGCACCAACACAATCATTACAGGGGCACCAACCCCACAAAGCGAAGCACAGGGGCACAAACCCCAAACATTACAGGGGCACCAACCCCAATCATTACTGGGGCACCAACCCCAATCATTACAGGGGCACCAACCCCACAAAGCGAAGCACAGGGGCACCAACCCCAATCATTACAATGGCATCAACCCCACAAAGCCAAGCACAGGGGCACCAACCCCACAAAGCCAAGCACAGGGGGCACGAACCACAATCATTACAGGGGCACCAACCCCACAAAGCCAAGCATGGGCACGAAAACTCCAATCATTACAGGGGCATCAACCCCAATCATTACAGGGGCACCAACCTCAATCATTACAGGGGCATCAACCCCAATCATTACAGGGACACCAACCCCAATCATTACAGGGGCACCAACCCCACAAAACAAAGCACAAGGGCACCAACCCCAATCATTACTGGAACACCAACCTCACAAAGCAAAGCATGGGTACAAAAACCCCAAACATTACAGGGGCACAACCCCCCAACTTTACAGGGGCACCAACTCCTAACTTTACAGGGGCACCAACCCCAACCTTTACAGGGGCACGAACCCCAATCATTGCAGGGGCACAAACCGCACAAAGCGAAGCATGGGCAAGAAAACCCCAAACATTACAGGCCACCAACCCCAAACATTACAGGGGCACCAACCCTAATCATTACAGGGCCACCAACCCCAAACGTTACAAGGACATCAACCCCACTCATTACAGGGGCACCAACCCCAAACATTACAGGGGCACCAACCCCAAACTTCACAGAGGTACCAACCTAAACATTACAGGGGCACCAACCCCAATCATTACAGGGGCACCAACCCCACAATGCAAAGCACAGTGGGCACCAACCCCAATCATTACAGGGACACCATTCCCACAAAGCGAAGCATAGCGGCACCAACCCCAATCATTACAGGGACACCAACCCCAATCATTACAGGGACACCATTCCCACAAAGCGAAGCATAGCGGCACCAACCCCAATCATTACAGGGACACCAACCCCAATCATTACAGGGACACCATTCCCACAAAGCGAAGCATAGCGGCACCAACCCCAATCATTACAGGGGCACCAACCCCAATCATTACAGGTACACCAACCCCAATCATTACAGGGGCACCAACCCCACAAAGCGAAGCACAGGGGCACTAACACCAATCATTACAGGGGCACCAACCCCACAAAGCGAAGCACAGGAACACCAACCCCAATCATTACAGGGACACCAACCCCAATCATTACAGGGACACCAACCCCAATCATTACAGGGGCACCAACCCCACAAAGCGAAGCACAGGGGCACTAACACCAATCATTACAATGGCATCAACCCCACAAAGCCAAGCATAGGGGCACAAACCCCACAAAGCCAAGCACAGTGGGCTCCAACCCCAATTATTACAGGGGCACCAACCCCACAAAGTCAAGCAGAGGGGCACCAAGCCCAATCATTACAGGGGCACCAAGCCCAATCATTAAGGGGCATCAACCCCACAAAGCCTAGCACAGGTGCACCAATCCCACAAAGCCAAGCACAGGGGGCACCAACCCCAATCATTACACGGGCACCAACCCCACAAAGCGAAACTCAGGGGCACCAACCGCACAAAGCAAAGCACAGGGGCTGAAAATGTGTTGCTGGAAAAGCGCAGCAGGTCAGGCAGCATCCAGGGAACAGGAGAATCGACGTTTCGGGCATAAGCCCTTCTTCAGACTTATGCCCGAAACGTCGATTCTCCTGTTCCCTGGATGCTGCCTGACCTGCTGCGCTTTTCCAGCAACACATTTTCAGCTCTGATCTCCAGCATCTGCAGACCTCACTTTCTCCTCAAAGCACAGGGGCACCAACCACAATCTTTACAGGAGCACCAACCCCACAAAGCAAAGCACAGTGGGCACCAACCCCAATTAATACAGGGGCACCAACCCCAATCATTACAGGGGCACCAACCCCCACAAAGCCAAGCACAGGGGCACCAATCCCAAACATTACAGGGGCACCAACCCCAATCATTACAGGGGGACCAACCCCACAAAGCGAAGCAGAGGAACACCAACCCCAATCATTACAGGGGCACTAACCCCAATCATTACAGGGGCACTAACCCCAATCATTACAGGGGCACCAAGCTCACAAAGCCTAGCACAAGGGTCCCAACCCCACAAAGCCAAGCACAGGGGGCATCAACCCCACAAAGCCTAGCACAAGGGCCCCAACCCCACAAATCCAAGCACAGGGGGCACCAACCCAATCATTACAGGGGCACCAACCCCACAAAGTCAAGCACAGGGGCACCAACCGCACAAAGCGAAGCACAGGGGGCACCAACCCCAATCATTACACGGGCACCAACCCCACAATGCGAAGCTCAGGGGCACCAACCCCAATCATTACAGGGGCACCAACCCCACAAATCGAAGCACAGGGGCACCAACCGCACAAAGCAAAGCACAGGGGACACCAACCCCAATCATTACAGGGGCACCAACCCCAGTCATTACAGGGGCACCAACCGCACAAAGCCAAGCACAGGGGCACCAACCCAATCTTTACATGGACACCAACCCCACAAAGCGAAGCACAGGGGCACCAACCCCAATCATTACAGGGGCACCAACCCCAATCATTACAGGAGCACCAACCCCACAAAGTGAAGCACAGGGGCACCAACCCAATCTTTAAGGCGCACCAACCCCACAAAGCGATGCATGTGCACAAAAACCCCAATCATTACAGGGTCATCAACCCCAATCATTACAGGGGCACCAACCTCAATCATTACAGCGGCATCAACCCCACAAAGTGAAGCACAGGGGCACCAACTCCACAAAGTGAAGCACAGATACAAAGCACAAACATTCACTCACCAACAAACAAATGTGCATCCAAACCGAATCTCAAAGGGTTAAGCTTTCTGCACGCTGCAGAGAGTTAGCGCTAAGTCTCTGTGTGCCTATCTCGCCTGCCCGCTCACTCTCT